>NC_087206.1:5777165-5784665 GCF_015104395.2 Macrobrachium nipponense | reverse complement strand
GATAAGGGTGTGAGGGAGGTTTCATTACCTCCCATTATGATTTTACTATTACATTGTCTCCAGTTCTCTTTTAAATCATATATCATTTAGGAGCTTTTTAGCATATATTATTATATGGTTTATTTCCTAATTTTTCTTTTACTTTGGAATATAACTGATTAAACGTCCTGAGCCAGGCATCAATTTTTTGTTTTGTTTTGAGAGTTTTTTTTATGCATTGTATAATATACATTACTATTAAACTTATATAATATATATATATATATATATATATATATATATATATATATATATATATATATATATATATTAACTTATATATATATATATATATATATATATATATATATATATATATATATATATATATATATTACGTAATTTTGTACGTTGAAACCTTGTCGTTACTTCAGGATCTAGACACGCTACGTCCTTCAGTCTCCAACATCACTGTGGCGAATGAAAGTTTTTATGTAATTTAATTTTGTTTACACTCATAAGGCAAATTGCAATTATAGAAAATTTGACAAAATTCAGTATGTAAAGAAATAAGAAAAATATTTATATATATCATATCTACTTTCCTTAATTCTTTCCGATATGAAGGACTTATATTTATTATTTATCTTCTTGTTCAGCCTTTCTTTCGTTGCAACAGGACACTTTTTCTTTAGTTTCTCAAATATCGACTGATAAGCTGGATTTCTTTTGTGTTTGTCAGAATATTCTTTACTTTTTATTCCACAGGCATTACTACGACTTATAAATCTCGAAGAACCCCGTCCAGAACTCTTTATCTATCGAAAGTCTGACATGTTGAACGATATCCTCTTCTGTGCCGTTTCTTGGTAAATGAACCTCCTAGTTCATCGAGCTCGTCGAAGACACCACTCACAGTCAAAACTATCAGTTCTGAACGACTTAATCTGAAAAACCCCTATTTGACTGTCGTGTCGGACCTTGAGTTGCTCATTCAAACCTCAACTGACAGGTTTGTCGATCCGGCTTGACTTCCGGCCTTGATCAGATCTGGCTTGACTAGAAAACACCCACTCACATTCAAACTTGCTTAAACTCCGCCCATTTCGATGGGGCATGACAAATCACATCTGACGTGAGTGGCCGGCCTTAGATATTTCGTGGAGAAGGTAAGGAAATTAGATATAAATATATCTCGTCATTGTGATATCTACCACGTAAACAGTAAGAGATTCATTGGAATGAAATTAGTGATGTTGTGAAGAAACGTGAGACCAGACTTTCACCAATGTCTTTTGGACTTTTGGATTTTTTTTGTCACATGGTTCCCAGTGCAAAGAGGAAATTGCCCACTTAAGGAGGAATGTTTTTTTCAGTTACCATATTTCGAGGATGGACTTTCAGACATTATGATTTTCGGTGAAAAAGACGAAAAGGTACATAAATATTTGCAAATGTTCACGAAAGCATAACGAAAAAGTCCTAGTTTAAAAGGCTTGTGTGTATGTGTGTATTGGTGTAAGCGTGCATGTATATGGGTACATTTATGCGGGTTGCATATTTATATTTTGCTTTTTGTGGGCGAATAAAACTTGACATTTCTTTGTCTTGAATCCAGAAAAAACATTTCCACTACCTTTGCAACATCAAAATTTTTTGTCCTGAATGAAAAAAAAAATGTCAAACAAACGCTGAAAAATAAGATAATGACGAAAAAGACACCTCGGGATAATAAGACGACTGAGACCCTGACAGCAAGAAAGAAAGCAAAGTGAAAAAAAAAATAAAACAGCAACATTTTCTAGCCATGAAAGCTCAAAGTTATTTCTGAAATTGCAGCTGGTTGTGTGTTTGCAAAACTGCTGGCATGTGTGTGTGTGAGTGTGTGTGTGTGTGTGTGTGTATGTCCGTGCCAGGTGGACGTGATATGCCCCGAGGCTTTCAAGAATAGCAGGAAATTCCGTTGGTAGAGAAAACCAAGTTTATTCTGTTGAAACAAAAAAGAAAAGAAAATCATTCTTGAAGCGAAGGCTTTTGCGGGTTCCATAATGTTGTGACGAGTTCTACAGGGATCTAAATGTGGCGTAAGATGATCGTAGATTATTATGTTTGTCTCCTCTTGCCACTTATGGAAGGGAAGATGATACGATGATTCTCTCTCTCTCTCTCTCTCTCTCTCTCTCTCTCTCTCTCTCTCTCTCTCTCTATATATATATATATATATATATATATATATATATATATATATATATATATATGTGTGTATATATACATATATCAATATATAAAGATATATGCACAAAGGAAAATACAGTGTTTGCAACTTTCCTATATATGTATATATATATATATATATATATATATATATATATATATATATATATATATATATACATATAGTTATACATAGATACACATATTTATGTTACACACACACAACACACACACACACACATATATATATAAATGTATATATATATATATATATATATATATATATATGTATATATATATATATATATATATATATATATTCAAACTATATTTCAACTACACATCGTGAGCATTTATTATAATATTTCGTAAACAGCTTGCAGTATATTCCTGTGAGATTTTATCGGATTGTAAGCGACGAATTGTTGCTTATGTCTTCCTTTATAAACATATTTCTGAGTCATATGAAAATATATTTTAACTCTCTCTCTCTCTCTCTCTCTCTCTCTCTCTCTCTCTCTCTCTCTCTCTCTCTCTCTCAACTATTAATTTATAGGGCAATCCAACATGGAAGATATGCCAACACGAATATGAAAAAAGGTATTGGAATTAAAAAGTAATTAAGAATTAATTCCTTAAGGCCTTGAACTTACAACATAATATATTGTCAGTTCAACGAACGGCTATGTATAATTGAAGCTACATTGAATAGTTAAATCATAAACTAAAAAGAAAAAGTAAAAATTCAACCGATGATGGTTTGTGAAATAAATTGTAAATGATTACTCAAGGTTTCATAAAATGTTTGTCTCAAGTTTTCTGTTACTATAGAATTTGTTGGTAATTTTATTCTTAAGAGAAAATTTCCCATTTCCAATAAAATTCCATTTGAATTGTTATTATCATTATTATTATTATTATTATTATTATTATTATTATTATTATTATTATTATTATTATTATTATTATTTTTGCTGAAGGTGATCTTTTATTTGATTAAAACAAGATTCTGGTATACTGGTATTAACAGCTGTTTATACCAGTATACCAGAATCCTGTTTTATTATTATTATTATTATTATTATTATTATTATTATTCTTATTATTATTATTATTATTATTATTATTATTATTTTATTATTATTATTATTATTTCAGCATATAAAACCCTTGTTCTTGTGGAACAAATCCTACAGGGGCCATTGACTTGAAATATCTGTTTTCAAAGAATATGTTGTTCATTTGACAGTAGTTACAGAAGATGAAATGAAATTAAGATAAAGGAGATCAGTTTGTCGAAACGTATTATGCTGTATAAAACCATCAGCGATGACCGGCAGTTCTTCAGTTGCCCACCAGATGTGATAGGGTGAGGGTGCGTCCCATGCCTCCGGAAAGCACTTGCCAGATGCACGATCCATGGCTAACTTTAACCTTAAATGAAATCAAATCTACTGATGTTAGAGGGTCGCTATTTGGTATGTTTGATGATTGGAGGTTGGATGATCAAAATACCAAATTGAAGCTCTCTAGCCTCAGCATTTCTTTTAGATCTGAGGACGGGCAGACAGACAAAAACGGCACAATAGTTTTCTTTTACAGAAAACTAAAAAGATGAATCAATAAATATTTTATAATAAACTTTTGTGCTCTGACGAAATGGAGATGAATATGTTTCCTTGACATAGAAGAAAAACTCAAGCTTTAGCTATTGCAATTATTCATCGGAACTGGATGAATGATTTTCCTTCCTGTCATAGTAAATTAAGCGAAGTAGATTTTGCCTTTGCGGATTTTTAATTTCAACGATAAATGCCCCGCCCCAAATGGGTAGATTTATTTGTTCGTAATTTCCAGGATAACGACGCAAATTCCATTGGCGCTAATGGGAATATGTAATTAGATAATATGTTTTGAGTACTTTGATGCGTTCATTTACTTGGTGATTTCAAAGGGACATTTGTTTGATTATATACGAAAGTACATTTGAATCAGATACACGCGTATGTGCACATGAACAAGCATCCACGTTCAAAACAACCACACACACCACCCACACACACACACACACACACACATATATATATATATATTTATATATATTATATATATATATATATATATATATATATGAGTGTGTGTGTGTGGTTTGAACGTGGATGCTTGTTCATGTGCACATACGCGTGTATCTGATTCAAATGTACTTTCGTATATAATCAAACAAATGTCCCTTTGAAAATCACCAACAAGTAAATGAACGCATCAAAGTTACTCAAACATATTATCTAATTAATTACATATTCCCATTAGCGCCAATGGAATTTGCGTCGTTATCCTGGAAATTACGAACAAATAAATCTACCCATTTGGGGGGCATTTATCGTTGAAAATTAAAATCCGCATACTTTAATGAATGTCTCATCATTTTAAAGGTTTATATATATATATATAATATATATATATATATATATATATATATATATATATATATATATATATATATATAAACCTTTGAAATGATGAGACATTCATTAAAGTATACGACAAATAAATTTTCACAGAGTCAAAGTAATAAAAAAAAAAACGGACGCGTTGTATACATAAAACGCCAGAATTCAACAAACGAATGGCAAGACATTTCCAACGTTTAACCATGTTTGATTTGATCGTAAATCAGAATGGCTGTCGTTCGAAATATATCACAACAGCATTTCGAATACTGCCCCCGCTCTAACAATCAATTGCCAGGTACACGTGCTGTATCTCCTGACCGAGTCCTTTCTGTTTAGAGAACGGTCTTCGTCAGGATGCTTGTTATACGCTGAGATGTATATTTTGGCTAACTGGCCCTTTAGAGGAGCTTAGAGATTCTGCCTCTATTATGGACGGGAGTCTTAGCAGACACTCCCTGCATCATTGAGGGGGATTAAACCGGCGCCCTGTTCATTGTCCGCTTGCGGGAGTGGATATTCTTTTATGCCAGTGTTGTGTTGATTGCAAATACACGCGTGGGAGCGCACACACACACAACACACATACACACACACACACACACACACACACACATATATATATATATATATATATATATATATATATATATATATTACAAAATTTTAATTATAATAAAATAAAAATATATATATTTATATATAGTATTTTATTATATATAACTATATATATATGGTGTTCATCAAGTCCCAGTACCATTACAAGTATTTATTGCCCAGAAACCATATAACATAGGGTAATGCACTTTTTTTTCTTTTTTTGTAGTATGAATTGCTCTGAATTTAAACTTGAGGAAATGTAGAACATTCTACAAAAAACTGCATTACTCTATGTTATATGGTTTCTGAGTAATAAGTACTTGTAATGGTACTGTAAAAGAAAACTATTTCGCCGGCTTTGTCTCTCCGTCCGCACTTTTTTTTTGTCCGCCCTCTCATCTTAAAACCTACTGAGGCTAGAGGGCTGCAAATTGGTAAGTTGACCCTCCACCCTCCAATCGTGAAAACATACCAAATTACAGTCTCTAGTCTCAGTGGTTTTTATTTTATTGAAGGTTGACTAGCTATGATCGTGCGTGTGCGAACGATATAGAACAGGCCACCACCGGGCCATTGTTAAAGTTTCATGGGTCGCGACTCATACAGTATTACACCTAGACCACCGAAAGATAGATCGATTTTCTGTGGCTTTGATTATACGCTGTACAAAAAAATTTCGGCACGTTTTTGTAATTGTGTGTGCATGTGTGTGTGTGTGTGTGTGTGTGTGTGTGTTTGTCACAGACAGATCTTCATTGCGTGGGACTTTGTTCCACCCAACTGATTGGGACGAAGGAATGATTATAGGCGAAATTATATTCATTCGAACACAAATATCTCATTAAAGTTCTTTACTCTTTTTGTCTCCCCTTTCTTACCTTCCTTTCGCTAATTCCTTCTTTCTTCTCCTTTTTCTCCTGAGCCTTTCTCTTACTTCCTTCTTCTTCTGGGCCTTTCGTTTTCTTCCTCTTCTTCCCTCGCTTTCACCAAAGGCTTTGAAGCAACCGTTGATTGTCAGAAAAGGGAAACCATCTCTTTAATGCAAAGGATGAGAAGAGAGAAGCAACGCTTGAAATAGGGGTGTGGGGGGGCGAGTTGGGAAAGAAGGAGGGGGTTTAGGGGTGGGGGTGCGCGTATAATTAGTACGCTCGTGTCACCAAACTACGCTTGAACAGCACTCGTCAACGGGATCAAAGAAAGAAAGTTAGTCCGAGAGATAGTGTTATTCCCAAAGCGAATGAGATTTCGTTTGGTGTGTGGATGGAGTCGGTCGAAAAGGGGGTGAGGTCGAATAGGGTATGAGGTCGAAAAGGGGGTGGGGTCGAAAAGAGGGTGAGGTCGAAAAAGGGATGAGGTCGTAAAAGAGGTGGGACCTAGAAGGGGTTTCGGTCGAAAAGGTGTGGGTGGTGTCTAGATGCGGGTGAGGTCGAAAAGGAGTAGGTCGAAAACGGGGAGTTAAACATGGATGGGGTCGACAATGGAGTAGGGTTTTCAATGGGGTGGGGTCTAAAAGGGGGCGGAGTGGTGTCGAAAAAGGAGGGGAGTGGAATGCTTTGAACAGATATAAAAGATCAAGGGATAAAGGACGGCTGTAAACACGGTAAGTAACGAAAGGAAAACACTGGTAGATGAAAGTTCAGCTGTTGTTTTAATGGTTATCAAATCAACATGACAAAGAAGTATAAAAATTCTATTTACATAAATCAATAAATGTTTGCGTAATGTATGCGTTCAACTCTCTGTTAGTATACTATCTCTGGGAATAAGAAAATAAGAAAAATAATCGAGCCAGTTTGCGTCTTTTTTGTCGCAGTAGCTTTTTACGTTCTGCAATAAATATTCCCTATTATCATTTATCAGGAATGGAAATTTTAAAGAAGAGGACTCATTTTTGTAGTATAATGAATGAATGAACTGACAGCTAAATTATGCGAATGAAAATATGAAATAGATAGGAGTCGTGCAAACTTCTTTTCTTGCTTCTTTCACATTTTGGCGAACAACAAAACGACAAGAAGCCAATGTTGACATCTAAATGTGAATCATTTTTGCATCTTTTTGATCATGTGAACCACATCAAGGCAATCTCATATAATTTGTTTAACTTTAGAATGTAAACAAAACAAAAAGCGTTGGATGGTACTACGTGAAAAAGTAGGGAAAAGATGCAAAAGACTGCAGAAAAACAAGTTCCCGGGACACCGCCTTTAGTGGTTGAAACAGCGCCTAGCTTTTGTTTTCAAATACTCTCCCTGAT
>NC_087206.1:5762165-5772165 GCF_015104395.2 Macrobrachium nipponense | reverse complement strand
TTACCGTAGACGTAGATAAGGAGACGGATAACTTAAGTTCTTGTGATTATCTGAAGCACTTCCCGTTATGGAAATGACTAAAGTTTGGGATAATGGATTACTTAAGTAATGGCGCAAGTTTTCACGCGGTTACTGATAAGATTGTGGTCTGATTATGTTATTCTGAGTGACGCAGTTTGATGAGGAATAAATATGAAATTATGATCAGGAAAAGACGTCGCACTTGAGTGCACATGCTTGAACCGATGCTGAAGGATGCAGCAGTGATCTGAATTTGAGCTTTATCTTAAAAAAATGTTGTTGTGGATTACTGAAGTTCAGTTTTTTGAAAGTAAATGGTTTCAACGAGACACCCCATAAGGGGGTAGTGCTGTCAGTGCACCTCACGTAATGTACTGTAGGCATGACTTAAAGGTGTTGGCAGCATCCTTTCGGCCATTAGCTCCACCCGCTTCCCTTTATTCTCAATCTTGCTGTTTAAACCTCTCTAAACTATACCTGAGCTCCACCTTTTTAGTTTTCTGTAAAAGAAAACTACTGAGATGGTTATTTGTCAGTCCGTCTGCACTTTAATCTGTTCACCCTCATATCTTTAAAACTACTGAAGGCTAGAGGGCTGCATATTGGTATGTTGATCATGCACCCTCCAATCATCAAACGTACCAAATTGCAGCCCTCTAGCCAAGGTGCCAACAACACAGGACACCACCGGGCCGTGGCTGAAAGTTTCATGAGACAGCGGCTGAGAGTTTCATGGGCCGTGACTGAGAGTTTCATACAGCATTATACGTTTTACAGAAAACTTTTTACTTGTTCATCCTTATGATTCATTTCTTTTATTTTATGGGTCACTGACTCATTATCTTAAGCGTCGAATGGCCGAAAGTGCTCCGGTGTCTAGCTGGACAGCCTAAATTTTATAAACTAGGCAATCAAACTTTCTAATAAACTGGTATAAAATAATTACGATAATATAGGGTAATGAAAGAGGTAATACGTGTAAGAACTCTGGCTAAAAGCATTGGCCAGTGTCACCGTAAAGAAGATGAGGCACGGAAGTCGAAATATTTCGCTAACTCAATTCTGCCGCCAATGAAACCGCTTTCAGATAATGTGATTTAGACGTCATTAGGGTCTTTGAATGACGTAATCGCCCGCACAAGTTTAGTACGAAATAAGCGAGAGAGAGAGAGAGAGAGAGAGAGAGAGAGAGAGAGAGAGAGAAATGGCTTCATTGCGAGATAATTAGACAGCAAATGAACGAGGTGAATTTGCCTTCGTTCGAACGGAAGTTTCTCATTAAAGGAGGGAGCGTGTTTGCCTTCCTCATTCTCCTCTCCCTTCTCCTCCTCTTCTCCTTCTTCCTCTTCCTCACTCTTCCTCCATCTCCTTCTCCTCTCGCATCTCTCCTCTTTATCTCCTTCTCCTCGATTTAGGCAAGAATCGAAAGGTAAGTTGCCGGATAGGAAAACAATTCAATTCAAAAGGAGGAAAGACAAAGACGCAGAGCTGCAGAAGGGTTGCTGCTGAGTACCCTCGGCACAAAAGCAGCAAACCCTGCAAATTGTGTTTCATGAATCTTATTAGCGAAAGAAAACAGTCCGGAGAGGGCGGGGATAGGGCCAAAGGCGAGAGAACATCACTGAGGAATATAGTACCCAAATAGACACTGGAGTTATAAATTTATAACTGAAATAGACTGATCTCGGGAAATTGAAAGGATGGTACTCGCTCGGGTCTGCAAAAAAAAAAAAAAAAAAAAAAGAAAAAAAAGAAAAAAAAATTGCAAGTAAAAAAAAAATTTAATAAAAGCAATTTGGTATTGAACCTATTTTAGTTTTAAATCTGCGTAAAAAAAAAAAAAATGACGCAGCCTTGTAGAAGAAAGGAAGACAATGAAAGATGGCAAAACCAATATCTGTAATCGCCCGACGCCGAGCTCAATTTCAGCTTGCCGCTCACCCAGTGGAGACCTACCTGCAAATTGGAAGTGAAAAGGTAGGAGTTTGGGGTGGGAGAGAAAGGTAAAGGTATAAGAAAAGAAGAGGGAGGAGGTGGTTGGAATGTGGGAAACTAAGGGAAAGCTGCATCTACTCCACTCTACAAGCCATAGTCCTCGAAGGCACATCACTCTAATATGATTGACTTTGATGGAAGTCGATATATGTAAATTCTCGAACGGATGAACTGAGGGTTATTAATGGAACACTGCCTTGACGTTAATGGAACGTTTGAGGATTATTAGTTGTTTTGCAGATGATAAAGAGATGAGGTGAAAGTAATCAGATGTTTACGAAACATGATTTGAGAGGAAGGCTATAAATTCCTCAGGTGAACATTGTTTGCATACATGTTCTTCCCATGTATATGATATTTCAGGTCTCTAGCTTGCTTTTGCTGTAGATATCAGACAAAAATGTATCGCGTTGAGTTCACACAAGCAAGTACAACTTGAACTATAGGAAAAATACCATATAGTATTATTTCCGTAAATAACCAATTTTTAAAAGATATGCACCTTTGGACGGAAGCATTCATGACTTGTTGCACACGAGGCACACTATTTACTGGAATCATAATGGAGCATAAAATCAGCTCTAGGAACAAACCAATAACTCTTCTTGTAATTAATTTTTTTAATGTTTGTCGCTTTTGCAGGCTTTTCATAATGTCTCATGAAAAGGAAAGTTTAATTCTTATCTGTCTCTCTACTTCCTTTCTACCACCTGTTTTTCCTCCTCCTCCTCCTCCAACTCCTCCTCTCCATAACCACCTACCCCTACATCTCCTATTCCCCTTCCTAATCTCTGCAAGACCTTGAGATAATGGAAGTTCTTTAGCAGGATGTCTGACCTAAGCAGCTGAGACAAGAGAAACAAGGCACCTTTGAAGTGGCATATGATTAACAGATTTTGATGAAAGGAGCCGCCACTTCTTAAAGGATACTACTCGTAACTAGTAAGCTCTAAAGTCGCCTCTTTCACTGGGTCATTCGTAATTACTAGAATCTAAATGAAAACCGTCACGTTCATAAGAAAATTCATGACTGGTAGGTTTACAGCGAAAGCCGCTGCGTTTTCAAGAGAATTTACACCTGACAGGTTCTTGCCCTACCACTTTTGGGAAGGCATTCGTTATTATTATGTTCCAAATGTGTTACGTTCACATGGGTGTTTATAACTAGAAAGTAGCCGTAAATAGTACGTAACTATAAAAGCTGATCTGTTCGGAAGGGAATTCGTATCTTGTAATATCTAAATGAAAGACAACACTCATAGCTGGTATCAAACGAATTCATGCAAAAACTGACGATGAAAAAGTGAACCGATTACTTTTGAGGGGAGTAAAACTTTATATTCAAACCGAAAAGTATTCTAGACAAAGGCATCGAATGAGTATAAGAGGAAAGGACAACGTTAGTGGATAAAAATTTATCCGCGTTAAATATTTTGAAAAAATTACTTTTGGTGTATTATGGTGGATATATTTACATGAGGTTCCCCTTCATTCTTTTCTAGGCCATGCTACATCTCCCCATTCCTTTTATTAATCAAGAAAATAATTAAATATCAGCATGATGGCCTATAATGAATGGGCCTACTTATAGCATCGAATTCTCCAAGAAATTTTATTTGTTGTAATGGCTTTGAAAAGGTGGTTAGATATGCCTCTACGTTGCCGCATATGCTGTTGAGGTGCAGCCCACTTAGCCCCTGTTTGCTAGGCTCCATTGGCGTTGACTACCTAGTGCGTGTCCCCACATAATCGGTTACATAAAACATATATACTTTGGAAGAGAAGGAGAGGAGAGCGAAGGAGAGGAGAGGGAGAGAGAATAGAAGAGGAGAGAGAGAGAGATCATGCGAATATAGTAATCTGGCTCATTCTTAATCACAAGAACAAGGAAGTCATTGTTAATAAGTAGAAAGTGCGTAAATATTATTACTTTAAATGCTGCCTTTTAATTCAGAAAGCGCAAGTAACTTTCAATATTCAGATGATAACCTTTTGGGAATATTTTAACTATGACAATGATAATATTACTGCACAAGATTACTGAGTATAACTTATTTACGTGTAAGTATTTATATACTACTTTACTTAACACTCGAAGTACTCAAGTGTTAAGTAAGCTACTCTATAAATACACATAAACAAGTTGTACTCAGTAAATCTGGGGTTTGGGTTTGCTTTTTCCCATCATCAGAAGAAAACTGAAAGAAGCTTTTTGTTTGGTTCAATAATAATGAATAATAATGGAGAAACAAATCTAACAGTTATGTAAATGTTCATAGATTCAAATTTAAAACCTATAAGGATAGCTTTCGGGAATCTGTTCGTTCCCCTTATCCCTTATAAGGGGAACCAAACAGATTCCCGAAAGCTATCCTTAAAGTTTTATATTTGAATATATGTACATTTACATAACTGTGGATTTGTTTCTCCATTTGAAGACTTGTGCTACTATGAGGATTTTTAATGATAATAATAATAAAAACCAGAATTTAGATAATGGAAAGTGACTTCAGATAAAAATTTCCAAGAGTTCAACCACCATATGTCCGCTAATTTGCCCGTGGATTCACTTTCACCCAACGGCAACCACCTGTTCTGAACCCGTCCTGGCATAAGGCCAGTATGATGTAAACAACGCCTCCCTCGATGACTACGTTCATTGCATGTGTCACAGGTTCCAGAATCGCATTAACTCCCGAACAATCGGCTTCGGCAGCTGGACCAGAAGAGGATTTCATTGTGTAGCCATAACTTCCCGACCTCAGCTTCCAGTTTCCTCCTAGCCGGTATATCTGCATGCCATTCGCATCCCGTTCCAAACGTCATTTCGCTGCTGCGAAGTTTACATAAACTCGGTTTCCAGTTCGGGAGAAACTTGCTCCTGGAACTCATTACAGTCAGCCACATCGTTGAAGACTTTACAATGGCCTTCGATATCACGTCTTCGTAGAATATTAACTCGATTTCTGTCCACTTTTGCCTTCTGGGAGTTGCGATGATTTATTTTGCTCAGCAGTTTTGTGGTTATCGGGTCTGTCAGTTTGGCAGGGTCCGGAGGTCCAAACCAGACCTCCTGTTCGTCTTTCGCAAGATCTCGTAGCGAAAAGCCAGGTTACGATATATCACCCTACTACCCTTTTTTCCTTTTTTTAGTTAGTCCTTTTTTCTATTCTTTGCACTGAGATATTCCTTCACATCCTTTTATAACGACTACCGATATTCCTCAGATGCATTCTACGTTGCTCGTACGGAGATTCGTTGGTAGGAGCTGAAATTGAAGCTAATAAATAGACATTATTTTCAACTCTATGCCAGTCGAAAGAGTGGAAGATGCCACTTCTGTTTAGCACGTTTTAATAATTTCTTTATAGGAGATGTTTATGACATGTACATTTAGATAATAATGGCAAATTATAAGCGAGTCTTTTAGTCCGCATTCTGTTGCAGGAGAGAAATTATAATTTCAGAGAGGAAATGGAGCTATTTAATGTGTGTGTGTGTGTGTGTACTCGTCCGTCCTTGGGTAAATAATAAAAGCAGATGCACAGATGTGTTTTCTCTAGTTTATACTGGTTTCTTCAGTCTTCGGCCCTTAATATGAAAAGGAGGAAGCCCACCTTACGTATCAAAACGAAGGGCAGAGTCTTCCTGATTCTCCGTCATAGTGGGAAGACGTTGCCTCGTTAAGCAGGCTACGAAATCACTCGGGTGATGAGAGTAACAGATGAGGGATCGTCTGAAGCAGATGATGCCTCTAGTGGGCCGATTACCTTAGGTACCCACGGTAGAGAGAGAGAGAGAGAGAGAGGAAAGTATGTTCCGATAATAAAGGGAGATATATTTCTAATCTTCATTTGCGCAGATTTATTTCAAAATCACCTAATACCTGGCATACGTTGGAATTTGTTTAATAGAGTTAAAAATTCCCTAACCACCTGTCCTTTATTAATAGATAAAGCCTTTATTATCTAAGTGATAAGAACCCATTTATCAAAAAAGAATAAGAACTCATTTATTCCTAAGTGTAAGAACCCAATTTATCAAAAAAGAATAAAGAACTCATTTAGGTTTTTTCACAAACTTAAACTCTGAAATTTCTTGAAATTTCAAAAAGCAAAATTCAATTTGAGACGGACTACCATTTATGACCAAGAGCAGAAGTGGTTAAGCAATTAAATAAATTTAGATAAATACACAACTGAGGAGAATGAATGACACACAATTAACTATTCTCATTTGATAAAATACATTCATGAATTATCTATTTATTTGTGTATTCGTTTCTTCCATTGGCAAAACAAGAACATTAGAATTTATCGAGATATGACTGCTGTAGCTGAAATAACAACGATTAAGAGTCTCAGAAAACTGTTCACAATGCTGGCATTGTTTCCAATGCTGAAATTGCTCTCTGTGAAATGTAAACATTATTATTTATTGAGCCCCTGAGAGTGACTGAACCACTCTCGTTCTTTTACGTAATTATTCACGTTGTTTGCAGTTTTATTGTTGCCCATTTTTTTCATTCGTATCGTACTTTCCGTTTATCCGCTTTCTTTACATTCTTGTTCACACAAGGGTATTTTGCAAGGGCCAATACTTTCTCCAAAAAATGAATGATTATATATATATATATATATATATATATATATATATATATATATATATCATCTATATATATATATATATATATATATATATATATATATATATATATAATAATACATATAATACATATTTTAGAGAATAAATGATAAATTATATATACATATATATAGTTAAATATATATATATATAATTATATATATATATATTATATATATATTATATATTTATATATATATATATATATATATATATATAAGATATATCATATATATAAATATATATAGGTATATACATATATATATATATATATATATATATATATATATATATATATATATATATATATAGGTATATACATACATATATGTATATATATATATATATATATATATATATATTATATATCATATATATAAATATATACTGTGGAATTCTGCGTTTTCTTCCTTAGGAGAAATTGTCAATTATACATTCAAATTTTATATAGCCTTGTGGTTTAAAGCGCTTCACTGTACGTCCTGGTTTCTTGGTTCCGTGTTTCGCGCGCCCATGAGCAGCCGACGAATTTCTCATCAAGTTGAAAAATTTCCCCTTCGGTTAACATATATGACAATACATTAATTCAAGAGGTAGTACGAATCAGATATGAAAGGACATTTGTAGTGTAATGCGTATATGAATCGCGGTGATGTGATAAGACTCTACATATATATATATATATATATATATATATATATATATATATATATATATATATGCTATATATATATATATATATATATATATATATATATATATATATATAAAAATAAAGGTTTTTTTTGCCACAAGAAGGAAAAAAATGAAAAAACGAGTTGGCCGAGTACTTTCGGTCCTATTCGGACCCTTTACTGATAGGCATACTGGTTTTACAAAGAACACCATAGTCAAAAGAAAGGCTTAATATACAAACTGACACTACCAAATTAGCCATAAGGGCGATTTTCACTCTACAGAGAGAGGAGGAGTCATAGGCTAGCACACCTTGAAGGATACCGCGGTAAACAAGTGATTCTTCCAGAAAAACAGTACATTTTGAAAACAACACAGGAGCATATACAATTTAATATCATGAATTTTTACACAAATTTTCCCAACAAAAAATTATTATTAATGAAAAGACGAAGGAAAATATAAATATATATATATATATATTCGAGCAAGAGAAAGAGGGAGAGAAAATATCGAACCAGAGAGAGAGAGAGAGAGAGAGACAGAGCGAGAGAGAGGGAGAGAGAGAGAGAAAGACAGAGAGATGGGGTGATGCCTCGGTAATTGCTAGATCTAATGATTATGTTTCAAGAAATTACTGGACTCGGCAATTATACAAATCACTAATAAAAACAACCTAAATCTTAGTCTGGGAATGTACCATTTGGACCCCATATATTTGTAAGATGTTTATGAAGGACCTCAAAATAAATGAACAACTAATAAATTAGTCCCACATGTATATAGTTATTAATTCTCTCTCTCTCTCTCTCTCTCTCTCTCTCTCTCTCTCTCTCTCTCTCTCTCTCTCTCTGTCTCTGTCTTTCTCTCTCTCTCTCTCTCTCTCTCTCTCTCTCTCTGTGTCTCTCTCTCTCTCCCTCTCTCTCTCTCTCTCTCTCTCTCTCTGGTTCGATATTTCTCTCCCTCTTTCTCTTGCTCGATATATATAATATATATTTATATTTTCCTTCGTCTTTTCATTAATAATAATTTTTTGTTGGGAAAATTTGTGTAAAAATTCATGATATTAAATTGTATATGCTCCTGTGTTGTTTTCAAAATGTACTGTTTTTCTGGAAGAATCACTTGTTTACCGCGGGTATCCTTCAAGGTGTGGCTAGCCTATGACTCCTCCTCCTCTCTGTAGAGTGAAAATCGCCCTTATGGCTAATTTGGTAGTGTCAGTTTTGTATATTAAGCCTTCTTTTGGACTATGGTGTTCTTTGTAAAAACCAGTATGCCTCAGTAAAGGGTCGAATAGGACCGAAAGTACTCGGCCAACTCGTTTTTTTCATTTTTTCCTTCGTGGCAAAAAAAACCTTTATTTATACATAGCATCACGTTTTATATACTTCGTGATCAAGTTATTCATATATATATATATATATATATATATATATATATATATATATATATATATATATATATATATATATATATATATATATATATATATATATATATATATATATATATATATATATATATAACAGAATTGCACATCTCAGCTTAAAGAGAGTCTGTCGTCCCGAACTTTCACCATCTTGAACTTATCTCCTTCAAATGAAACGAAAGGCTCCCGGAGGGGAGATGAGACTGACTCTCTCTCCTCCTCCTCCTCCTCCTCCTCCTCCTCCTCCATCTCGTCGTCCTTCTCCTACTCCTACTCTCCTCACCTTCTTCCTCTTACTAGTCCTCTCCTCTCCTACTCCTCTTCTCCTCTTTCTCCTCCTCATCTTCTGCCGCTACCTCCTCCTCCACCCCTCCTCCTTCTACTCCCATCTTCTCATCTTCTTCCTCCTACTCCTCCTCTCCTCTCCTCCTCTTCCTCCTCCTCCTCCTCCTCCTCCTCCTCCTCCTCCTCCTTCTTATTTCCTTCCTCCTCCTCCTCCTTCTTATTTCCTCCTCGGGCGAGAGGAATAAGGAATGCAAAATAATACTCCGCTTTGATTTCACTTATTGAATTTGTCTTCCCTGAGCAACGGGGTGTGCTAAGTAAGTGCCACGGGATTTTTCATTTGCTGCCTCCGGAGGAATTTCCGGAATTATGAAGGGATACAGTGCTTCGCTTAATTAGTATCTGTGTATGTATAATGTATAGTATACATACATACATACATATATATACATATACACACACATATATATATGTATACATACATATATATATATATATATGTATATATATACATATAGTGTGTGTGTGTGTGTATGTATGTATATATAATACATACAATGTAATAGTCTTTTGTTTACATTAGTAAAGTTTTCATCTAAATGAATATATGTATACTCACATATATATGTGTTGTATGTCATGTATGGTTATATGTGTATGGCTGGTTCCTGAAAAAAGCAAATATTACGCCACTCTATTATATCATTTTTTTCTATCGTGTTTCTTTTTCCGCTCCAGCGGTTGCTATATATATCTATATATATCTATATATTCTAATATAGCTAATATATATATATATATATATTATATATATATATTACGACTGCAAACATGCTCTTGCGGAATAGGCAGCATCCAGAAATATAAATATAGATAAGGAACCGTCGGCCATGGGAAAATGGTGAGTGAATCTGAATTCAATTAACCACCTTTGTTTGAGGTTTAGTA
>NC_087206.1:5709032-5761665 GCF_015104395.2 Macrobrachium nipponense | reverse complement strand
TTCTCCTATGGATTGATTGGGTATGACACAAGTGTTGTCACTGAATGCCCAATTCTCATAATGGCATCACTGCCTATAAAGGTGGAAAAGAAATATACCTTCTATAAACAGCTCCCTTCCAGGCTGTCCAAGCTCACCCATCAGACAAGGCTTCTGTAGTGAACCCATGATTAAAAGCCAGCCAGTAATAAAAGAAAAAGAAAATCTCCCAAGAAGGATTTAAGATGGGAAAACTGTGGTACAGGAAAAAAAATAGTAGTTATCATCTTTCACTTTCTACCCAACTGGTAACATGAATTGCTGTTAATGACAGTGTATCAAAAATTAAGATACAGAAAACTGAATTGGATGAACTACATATTGTGTTTCAACCTGGAACGTCAAAATCCAGTTCATTAATACCCTAAAAGGATGCGCTACTTAGGATGTAAACTATAATAGTAAAAAATTTTGCACTCTTTCCCCTAAAAATGAGCAATGCATTTCCTTCATCATTGTATTTATATATGTACAAACTCGACAAGAAAACTGAAGATACAGTTTTCATTAGCTTTCGTTCATATCCAATTTCCATTTGTTTTTACTGAAAAGACATATCGCTAAATTTACTCTAGAATATGAAAATATACTGAAAATGATATCATATAAGTTAAAACTGCAAAGCAAAACCGTTCAGATACTTAAAAAACACGATATATGTCCGAAGTAATTGGATTTTCTCAGATGGATTCGTTCATAGAGATCTGGTAGATAGAATGTGAATGTTCTGATTTTAGTACTGTGTATCACGACGACAATATTTACTCGTTTTGCTTCATGAACGGGGATATATTGCATCATCGTAAGTGGTGAATGCAATTATTTTAGTTTCTACAATCTTATGTTTGTATTCCAAAGCGATTACAGTTAGCTGACATCAATGGCACTCAATGTTGCGACAGCTAAAGTAGGTTGAACAAATCTAGTTGCATCCGCAAGAGTTCTATGATGTGAGGAGGAGCTCTAGAACTTCGAGCGGGAAAGCGCAAGTCACTGGATACTGGCTAACGTAACGGATTTCACACTTTGATTACTTTGACGTTGACATGGATCAAATGCTAGTTGCTGTTTACAAAGCTACTGTCTTTAAACATAAATCTTAATCAAGGTTAAAGTAGCATGTCAGCTCAAAGATTTTCTGGCTATATGTTCCCATTACAAAGCAGTTCGTAGTAGCCCACAGCCCTACGCGACTGCATTTCTTTGCCGCGAGGCTGAAAGATCTCCCTCGATATAAAACTTTAATTGCCTGTGCAATACATATTGAGTTATTTGTAGTAATAAATATTTTTACTTAACATCTTTTTTTGTGAATAATTTGTGGATGAAACCCGATTTTCAAAAGTAAAGACTATTTCAAGAGAGCAAGAAAGACCGCACCATGTGTCTAAAATTTTCCACGTCATTTTACAATCTTTGAATGCTTCGGCATCTGTCGAATGTAATCAAGATTAGGGTATGAATTTCTTAGAGAATTAACTTGAATATTATGATCCTTCAAATTTTATCTAGCATAGTGCAGCACGATCTTGACAGTCATATCATATCGCGCAAGCTTAGGCCTATCGATAGAGATACTTAATTCATTATATTTTCGTCTGCCTTTCCCCCGTCACAAGTCCGTCACCAGTACTATAATTCTCTCTCTCTCTCTCTCTCTCTCTCTCTCTCTCTCTCTCTCTCTCTCTCTCTCTCCACTTCTAAAACATACTTTAAAATGACAATTTGTCCAAAATTGCATTTTTCCTAACTATACAAACCTGAGGTCCTTTTACAATAGGAAGGTACTAGCGGCAGCTGGATAGGTCGTAAGCTTTCGAACAAGGGTTCGTAGTTAACTGCTTGTCCGACAGGCGCGCAGCGCGCGACTGGGAGGTAAACAAATCACTTTTGCTTTTGGCCCAAGCAAAAACTGCAGAGTGAGGGGTGGTATGAGGTGGGACTATGTGTAAAAGGACCTCAGGTTTGTATAGTTAGGAAAAATGCAATTTTGGACAAATTGTCATTTGTTCCGACATGGCATACAAACCTTCGGTCCTTTTACAATAGGAAGACTCACTTCTTGGTGGGAGGAATCTGAGTCTTTTGTGAACAGACTGGTGTTCGCCCAACCTTGGAATGCCTCCCTGGTCGTAAGAGTGAGGGAGGGATCCAAGCCTCTGTCCGATTGATCGGGGTGTGCACCGCAGGATCAATGGTCAGACCTCTGGACCAAGTACTAAGAGAGGCAAGCGTATCTCTTCGTACCAGCAAACAAGAACAAGTTCCTATTTGCAAGAGGCAACATAAAGTTATGGTTTGTCTCTTGTTGGCATCCACTTCCCCCCCTTTGTAGGAGGAAGTGGTGGATATTCGCTCCCATCCCTAGTGAAAGGGATAGGATGGGGCTCTGTCGAGTAGCTCACCTGCATCTCGTCCTTATCCAGCAAGGTGATGACCGTATCCCTCTACCCACAAATAGAGGGGAGAAAAAGATAGGAAGAGAAGCCAGTCACTCTCTCATTCACTTATCTATTCTTACAGTCACACCAGGACTCGATGCTGTTCAGCCTGCTAGGGTCTTGGGTTAGCTACACACGAGTTGAGCAGCCACACGGGTCCCAAGGAAAACGATCCAAGGACCTGTGGGCAATATCCAAAAGGTAAAAGGAGGAGGTGCCATGGTCTGGTTGTACCAGACCCCTGCCTTCAGTACCTGCGCCAAGGAGAAGTTCTTGTGTAACTCAAGGGAGTGTACTTCTAGGTCATCTTGGTGCTGACGAAGAGTCTTCAACACAGCCTGGGATGTTTCGAGTTTCTTCAGAAAGCGCGGTCGCGCTTTCACAGGACAAAGCAGCATCTCCTTCGCATCGAAGGCGGTGAAGTCCATTATGGGAGGGGGATTGTGAAGGATCTAACCGATCGTCAGGAACCGAAGGGTTCTGAGTCTTCGCTACGAAGTCTGTACGAAATCGAGCGTCACGAATCCCCATCCCCTGGATGCTTGACTTTGCAGGAAAAGTCATGCAATTACTTCAGAGGAAAAGAAGGGAATGGTCGTATGACCTATCTCTCCTCGACTTCGGTGATGTCCTGTACCCATACTGGTCTATCCGTCTGCAGCGAAGTGTCTCACATTCTCCTATCCCCATGCAGTGAAGTTCTTCTCGGTAGTGGATAGGACACCGACACTCAATGGTGGGTGTCGATGGTATGGGTACGTGACAAGCCATTAGGACGAAGAAAGACTGTTATGGAACAACCGAACCAAGTCCCACAGCGAAGTTCGTAACTGACTTGGGCGCTCTGACAGCTGCCGACTGACTGCGTTCGGTAGGAGGCAAGTTGTCCAAGCACCCGAGCAAGTCACGTGACCTTCGCCTTTAAAAGGGTTATGCCAAGAGACTAAACAAATAATTTGTTCGTCACCGATGCCAGACGGCGAGGTGATGATTCTCTTAAGGCATATGCCAAGCAGGCGAAAGTCAATTGCCTTCTAGAGACCGAGGTCCCTGATGGCAAGATATCTCATAGTATAGTTGATTCTCAGCTAAGGAGAAACAACACTAGTGTCGTTGAAGACGAAGGTGTACAGAAAATGCAACCTACGTCTTCACAGCTGAACCGAGAAGGATTCTCAAGATTCTGAACCTGTGCTACAAAGACTGAGAACGCTAACCGCTATTCATTGCTGTCCGGTGAGGATTGTAGTTGCAATAAAAGCGGAGCGCTTTTTCAGTAATGAAGACACAGGGAAATACTGCCTGAAGAACTGCTTCTCATGGGCTGAACATTTGGAAGTAGAGCTGTCAGGTCGGAGAGTAGGCGATGTCTTCTGACACATCTGTTAATTCGGGGGCGAACAATGAATAATTGCACACCTACGAATACGAGATATTTTGAAGACAAACTCAGATGTCCTGCAAAAATCATTCGCATTATCGCGGTGCGATTGCAGCGGGGAGACTAGTACAGACTTCTGTTACCGTGCGGTAAACAGAAAGATGAAAGAGTCCAAGAGATATCTCTGTTGAAAATTCTCGCAATGTCGAAGGCGATGAAATCGAGCGTCACAGCAGTAGATGGTCTTTCATTATTGCGAGAATCCCCGTTAATCAGAGACCTAAGTCCATGATTGTTGGGTAGAGATACGGTTCGGTAGTCAATCAAACCAGGGGAGAGAGAGACGTAACCGACCGTGCATCTCCGAGACCTAGCTGATACTGAGCTGCTATCAGGCAGTTCAATACGCAGTAGCTCTCGGTGACTCGTCATCCTGAGTTGCCAGTTAATCCCTTCCACGAAGGAATGCGTTCGGCTAGAACCATCGAGCATAAAGAATACGCTCGAGCAATTATATTTTAAACGAAACGGATTTCGGTAAATACAAAAGCTGATTTGGTGTTGTCGTGACAATACCAAGTATCTAAAATCGAAACTGATAACTGCTGGGAGGTTGCAGGCAACCCCGAGTTGCAGTTCAATTAAGATACAATTCGTCTCGGTCACAAACCGTAGAGTTAACTACAGTATGCGCCTACCCCCCGGACAATTCAACTGTTAAAAGGAATCATGTCGCGAGGGTATATACGTAGTAATATTTGTAGGTTCTGTACCACGACCTCCATCCTAAATTCTTTTCCCCTCGAGGAATGAGAATAAGGATTGGAGATCGACCGCCTTCGTTCTCTAGTCAAGAGAGTGAAGGAGAAGTCTTTCCCAAAGGAAAGCTTCAATGGTGAACAGAATACCGAAGATGAAATATGATATTGTTATGATACATAAAGTTTGTTCATACTTACCTGGCAGATATATATATAGCTGTATTTTCTGAAGTCCGACAGAATTTTAAAAACTTCCGACGACACACGCAGTGGTCGGCCAGGTGGTTAGTACCCATTCCCCCGCCGCTGGGAGGCGGGTATCAGGAACCATTCCCATTTTCTATTCATAATTTTTATTTCCACTGTCCCCTGAGGGGAGGTGGGTGGGTACTTGATTATATATATCTGCCAGGTAAGTATGAACAAACTTTATTGTATCATAACAATATCATTTTGTTCATGAAACTTACCTGTCAATATATAATTATATAGCTGAATCCCACCTGTGGAGGTGGGAAGGGACAGAATAGAAGGATTTTGGGAAACAAATGCATGCAGATGATTTACATCTTGGTTCCACCTGTTAGCATAGCTGGCTTCGTGGTTACTGCCACGTAAGTCTGCTTGTGCTACTAGAGTTGCCAGCGAGGTAGAGACCTATATAGCTGGTGCACTCCAGATGATCTGTCAACAGGGGCGAGACCACGACGTGACTAGTACCATATTGACCATACCATGAGGGCTAAGAAGTAAAATAAATATATATATATATAAATATATATATCACCACCTGACCAACCTAGCCAAAGTTAAGGTGTGTTAACTAAGGCTTAAGAGTTAAGAAGTCGCCGTTGTCGGCGACTCAACAACTAAATTAAGAGCTCTTCCTAACCATTTTCTACAGGATAGGATGAGTGGTACTTCTTGCCCCCAAGATTGTGTCTGCAGACACGTATGGCCCTAGCGAGCAGCAGATCTCATATGCCATCTTCACATCTCGCAGGGAGTGTGAAGTGAACACAGAGTTGCTTCGCTAAACATGGTACTCAGGATGTTGCTGAGTGCCATGCTCTGTTGAAATGCTTCCGAGGCCGCGCCCTCACCATCGTGAGCATTCAGTATAAAAAGATTTCAAATCTTTGTGCAAACACAATGAAGGAGCATTTTTGAAGAACTCCTTAACACTAAAGCCAGGCTGTTCTTCGATATGGGCAAGTCTGGTCTTTTTCGGAACACTGCAGATTGCCCGAATGACTTCGACTTTCTTGAGTTTTTATGTAGATAAAACTTGAGAGACCCGACAGGGCACAGGACTCTCTCTGGCTCCTGCCCACTAACTTGTGCCATCCTTGCTTCCAAGCTCCTGGCCCGAAGGACAAAACGGGTTACCATTCTTAGGCCACAACGGAAGGGTTAGAGAGCACACCGCCTTGTGTTCTCTAAAGCCAAAACTTGTGACGATGGCTTTAAAATCTCACTAACCCTCTTTGTCGTATCTAGGGTGGTTAGAAGAAGGCCTTCCTGATCACATTGCAAGAAGTTAACAGGTAGGAGAGGTTCGAATGCTTTGACATCAAGAACTTCAGACTACGTCTAAGTTCCATATTGAAAGCTTCGATCTGGACATGCACAGTCAGTCCGTCTGTACTAAAGTCAGGTGACCGACCAGTTGACCAGTCAGACGAATCAGGACAGCAAGGCTGTACCCTGAAGACCATAGGCACTATTCTTCGCTGAAGGATGAGTGTCTGGACTGCCTTGGGCGATTCAATCTAAGCAAACCTTGGGGGTGTATCAACGCAACCCAACGTCGTCAGCGAATCAACTCCTGACTCGAGCTTCTGGTGCCAGGAGAAAGGAGCGAGGAGCAAAAAGGCGATTCAGTCCCGAAGGAAGAATGCCTGACAGTCCAACCTGGTCTCATGTTACAACGATCATCGGGGTGTATAAACGCAACCGACTTCGTCAACAAGAAATCAGGGCTACTATATGTCGCCTGATCTGCACGAGTGTCTGACTCCGAGAAACAGGTGAGACAAAAAGTAGATGATGAGCGAGGTTCGAGATTCCACAGAACTCAAAGATCGTGAAGGGCTTTGTTGTTTGACAGACGCAAATCTCTGAGCCCAAAGGCCGTCAACAACATATTTGCGTATTCTTTAATAGTTGTGACTGCCAGCTTATCCCATTCTTCAGACGGAAATGGAAGACGGTAATCTTATTCCTGTCAACATCTCGATAGCCTGAACGTAGTCAGACTCAGAGCGGAGATGTATATAGGTAGTTATAGGTACCTTTCTGAGTTAGAGTAGACCGACTCTCTCGGAAAGGTCCTTGGAAAGTGAACTAGGAAGTATGTGACCTCTGTGAATCCAGGATCCTGAAGGCCAACATGGGGCGATCAGCGTCATTGTCGCTCCCTGTGACGTCATAAATCCTCTTATTACATTTCCTAAGAGATTGAAAAAAGGGGAAAAGAGACTAAATATCCATCCCCGTTCATATCATAGGATGGCGTTTAATGGTACGATCCCGGATCGAGAATAAGGGAGCAGAAAAGAAGAAGCCTCTTCGTCCTCAACATATCGAAGAGAAGAATGAAAGGGCGTCCCTAAAGTCTCCACAACTCTCAACTTACTTCTAAAGAAAGATTCCACTCGGAAGTCAATAGTTGCTGCCGTCGATCTAGACGATTCGTACGGACTTTTGCAATCCTGTAACGAACCTCTAGAGGATCGTTACATTCTACGCCTGTTGTTATAATAGGCTTTCTCGTAAACTCGAACAGGGACCGAGAAGATACTTCTTAAGATATGAGAGAGCTGTGGAATATCAGAGTTGATCTGGACCACTGGTTCCCAAAACTCGTTACGAGGACTGGAGGGACTACCGAATCGCTTTTACTTCTTTCAGATTAAGATCCAAGACATCTGAAACCCTATCCAGATGTCCGGCACCTTCTTTCTATCACCTCAGGTGATAAACGCACTGAGAGATGTTCAGATCATTCCTAGATCTTGAATAATATTTCAGTTTTCCCGGTAGGAGAAAACTGTGGTCTGAATTGCAGTCTATTCGGGGAAACAAACTTCTTCAGGAAGGAAATGGTCCCCAGCAAGCTCATCCATTCCCTCCCGCCCCGATTATGCTTACTTCCCTAATAAGGCTGCGCTTTGCCTAAGCAGGAGAGCATATAAAAGTGCAATGTTGCGGTAGACTCGTAGTTCTATACCGTGCGGTAACGAGCACCGAAAGGATTAAGAGATAACTCTGTTGAACATAGTAAGCAAAACGAATGCAACGTTTATTTCATTCACGTAAGAAATCCCCTCAATCTTAGGCTAAAGTCCGTGATTGTAGGGCGAGATACAGTTAGTCAGTCAATCCCGCAGGAGAGACGTACCGCCAGCACAGAGATACGGTTAGTCAGTCAATCCCGCAGGAGAGAGAGACGTAACCTACCGCGCATGACAGCGCCCGATCTGTTACTGGCTCGGTTGGACTGGAGGTGGAGGACAGACACAGCGTGACAGCAGCAGCCAGCAGCTTACGAACGTCGTCTCTTAACTTTATGTCTGGGTTGCCAGCTACCCTATTCTACGAAGAAATAGGTCCGTTATTTTTTGAGCAGAAAGACTCTCAAGCTGGTATATTTAAGCGAAAAAGAAAACGCTAAATATAATAGATGCGTTTTGTGTCGTCAGAACACTACCATACAACGGTAAAGATAAATCGGAAACTCCTGGAAGGCTGCAGGGAGTAACGATTAATGTCCTTAAAATAGACAATAGACCTCTCGGTTGCCATCCGAAGAGGTAACTACAGCAAGCGTATATGACTTGGAACCAACCAGAAGTAAAAATAACGCAAGGCAAAATATAAATTATATCACAATAAGTTTGTTCATACTTACCTGGCAGACATATATATAGCTGAATTCGGAAATACAGCTACATACATATCTGACAGGCAAGTTTCATGACAAAACTTAAGAGAATCGAAGCAGTCAGCTCAAGCTTCTTATGTTACTGGACATAAGCGTTCATTGACGTAGTCTACAAGTCTATTTCTTGTACGAGTCTGCGAATGACGAATGAGAGCTCTTCCGAATAAGAGCTTATTCGCTTACGCAATATCAAGTTAATGAGATGTTTGTCAATGAGAACTAACCCATTTACGGGACAAAGAGATATTTTGTCAATGAGGGGATACCCACTTACTTGACAAGCGAAAGTATATTGTCAATGGGGGAAAGTCACTGAATTGACAAAACGTAATCCAGGGAGTCAAGCATTTAATTTTTTTTCGATTCCCGTCTCAAACGAGGAAGGGCAAGAATCCTGTTAAGAGACTGGGCTTACGGCAGGTAGAAACGACGATGTTCAATTCGCAGCGTAGTCCCGACTAGAAACTAACAAATCTATCATCTGAAAAACCCTTTCAGATGGGCTAAAAAGCTTGCAAAATTATCCTGGGAAGAGGAAGACTCTCCAACCAGTCTTCCTCTCCCGTATCACAACTAATGCCTGCTAAAGCTTAAAATTTATTGGCAGTATGGCAAAGGAAGTCCTGTCTTGCGCTTTCCTGAAGAGCGTCCTTTTGATGAGTGCCTTTGCAAGAATCCCACTGAACGTTGCCGAGAGTCCTGACGTGCAGGACATCGAGCCTTACATAACCCGTAACTGCCTTATCGCAAAGTCTTGACTGCGGTAGTGGCAACTTAAATTTATTGGCAGAATGGCAAAGGTTGCGGTAGAGCAAACGAGATCTTCCCTTGAGCTTTCCTTAACTCCATCCACCTATGCGAAAAGCAATATTAATTGACAGAGACCTCTTGAATTCACGAAACCCGATGTCTTGCTGGGTTTTCGAAGAAGAAGTTGTCTGTTCACTTTAAACTTTCTTTAGGCCCATATCTGAAACAAGAAGCTTGAAGAGTTCAACAGAAACGTTCAGCCAGGCGACACACCTGGCGTGCGCTGGTGCACGCTCGGCGTCCACTGGAGCGCGCTCCGGCGTCCACTGGCGCGCCACTTGGCGTCCACTGGCGCGCACTTGGCGTCCACTGGCGCGCACGTTGGCGTGCACCCGCCCGCGCGCGCCTGGAGTCCATCCGAGCGTCCCGGGCGTCCGCTC
This sequence comes from Macrobrachium nipponense, assembly GCF_015104395.2. Taxonomy (NCBI): domain Eukaryota; kingdom Metazoa; phylum Arthropoda; class Malacostraca; order Decapoda; family Palaemonidae; genus Macrobrachium; species Macrobrachium nipponense. The sequence goes on along the minus strand of NC_087206.1, from coordinate 5,751,907 downwards.
TCAAAAGCTTACTGCTACTATGACTTCTCTTACGTATTTCTCGGTGGAAAGACGACACGAGTTCAGGCGACGTTCGCCTTCTTACTTCTCACTGAAACGCATAACGAGAGAGAGAGAGGACGTGAAGCGTCCTCTTCTATAAAGCTTTCTATTTAGAGGGCGCGAGTCCTTCCGAAAGCTCCAACCCCTGCAATGGGGAGGACGCTTCGGAGGACGAGAAGCAATCTTTCAGGATTCGTGCACGCGCACGCACTTTGGCAGTCTGGGGATTTTCATCAGAAACTGCCGAAGGCACGCCAGATCGTGGGGGTTCCTTGTAACCCTCCTTAGGCTTTCGACATGCTCCCTCCCCGGGTCCTGGGAGTCAAGCAGAGGTCCCGGCCTAGAGGCGAAACGAGGCCGATCTGACGCACCCTCCACTACACAAGGGGTATCACTGCACTTCTGCACTTCACTTTTACTCTCTAAAGCAAGCACTTTCGATTCTAAGATACGATCGAAAGAGTATCAGAGAAAGGGCAATTCCTCTACAGACACTGCTTCTTAGGGCCCGAAGGCAACACTGCAGGGTTAGGAGTAACAATTACAGAAGTAGCACTTCCCAGCAATGAAGGAGAGCGAGCACCTCTCGTAGACATATTCATAGCCCGTAGGCCATACTACAGGTTAGGCAAAATAAAGTCTACAGGAAGGTTAGCAGGTTCACTACCCTGACTTTTGTTACTGATTAATTGCGTACATACGAATCATACGTCTTCCTTACGGAATTAGACATGTTTACTGATTAATTGCGTACATACGAATCATACGTCTTCCTTACGGAATAGACAAAGTCTCACACTCCTTACATGACAAATCTCAACAAAGAAGCAAGACCCATACCCCTCGTACATACCAAGTGCGGATCTACCGAAGCTTTCGGTAGCCACACCCTATCTTGCAGACAACCCGTCTGAAACTAGCCTAACTAGAATTCAGATATTTTATGCAAAAATGAATCAAATTCAAATCAATTTAAGATAGCGTATGCCTAGCCACAAATCCAAGTAAATAAATCAAAAGACAATTAGGATACTTAGGGCAATGAAGTTTCCAAAATCCTAAGACGGAGGTACTGAAAACAGGTGTTTTCAGCACCAGCGACAGAAAAATTATGAATAGAAAATGGGAATGGTTCCTGATACCCGCCTCCCAGCGGCGGGAATGGGTACTAACCACCTGGCCGACCACTGCGTGTGTCGGAAGTTTTTTAAAATTCTGTCGGACTTCAGAAAATACAGCTATATATATATCTGACAGGTAAGTTTTTCATGAACAAATGTTAAGATACAATAAAGTTTTACACATACTTACCTGGCAGATATATACTTAGCTTATGTCCTCTGACGTCCGACAGAATTCAAAACTCGCGCACACACACTACAGGTAGGTCAGGTGATCACCCCCTACCGCCGCCGGTGGCGGTAATAGGAATCATTCCGTTTTTCTGACAGAATTTTTCTTCCCCCTATCTCCTGAGGGGAGGATGGGTGGGCCATTAAACGTATATATCTGCCAGGTAAGTATGTGTAAAACTTTATTGTATCTTAACAATTTCATTTTTACACATGCAACTTACCCGGCAGATATATACTTAGCTGATTGGCACCCTTGGAGGAGGGTAAGAGATAGTTACTCAATATGAATAGCAATTCAAAAAACAGGGAAAACAACTTTTGTTGTAGGTACTATAAATAAACTTAAATACCTTGATTCCTACCTTATTGGGCAGAAGACTTCATGAGTACTGTCTATGAGTCTGCTTGCCTCAAGAGTTCCAGTGAGGATGAGACCTGTCACTGAGAACCCTTCTGGATCATGTCAATGGGGCTAGCCCGCTTACTCGACAGAGCCTTATTTGGATCGTACCAATGGGGCCTATCCCACTTACATGGTAGAGCCTTCACCTTTGTCGTATCACGGGACTAACCCTCTTACAGACAGAGCCTAGGTCCAAAACATTACAAGGAGCATGAAAACAACCAATCTCGACCACCTGACCACACTACTTTGTTATACACTACGAATTGAAAATGGTACTTTTTCCTGACCACTTTCAATCGACCATAAAACAACACCACCAGATTAAAATTCCTAATCTATCTAACTAAGCTAGATTGGTTTCAGCCCCCTGTCCCAGCACCGAATCCGCAGACACGTAAGGTCCGAGAGAGAAGCACTTATCATAAGTCACACGTACATCTCTCAAATAGTTAGACGCAAACACAGAATTGCATCTCCAATATGTGGATCCAATTAAGTCGTTTAACGACATATTCTTGTGAAAAGCTAATGAGGTTGCTACGGCTCTGACCTCATGCGCTTTACTCTCAGCTGCCCGAGGTATTTCCTCTTCACAGGCAATATGTGCTTCTTTAATAATCTCTCTGATAAAGAATGCTGTGCATTCTTTGACATCGTTCTTCTCGGATCTCTTACCGAGCACCAAAGGCTCTCTGAGGTTTTCCTCCCATTTGTTTTTTCCTCTCTAGATAGAAACTTGAGGATCCTTACCGGGACACAAGGTTCTCTTCTATTTCTCTCCTACCAGGGAAGTCAATCCTTTAACTCAAAACGTCCTTGGCCAAGGCTTAGAAGGATTCTCATTTTTTGCTAAAAATAGGGGGTTAAATGAACACACTGCAGAATCCTTCCTGAAGCCCACTGTGCTTCTAAGCCTGAGTTCACTAATCCTTTTAGCTGATGCTAATGCAAATAGAAAAATCGATTTCTAGTCAAGTCTCTGAACGATGAGTTATTGGGAGGTTCAAATTTCTCTGACATGAGAAACCTTAGTACCACATCCAGGTTCCAGCTGGGTGGTCTGGCTGTCTTGGACTTCAAAGTCTCAAATGATTTAATCAAATCGTGTAAAATCTCTGTCATCCGTGATGTTTAGTCCTGTATGTCTCAAACACCAAGGAAAGCATACTTTTATAACCTTTTATAGTCGAGACTGCAAGGTTACATTTTAGTCTCAAATATAATAGGAAATCTGCTATTTCCGTCACAGAGGTACTGGAAGAGATACATTCTGATTCCTGGCCCACCTTCGGAACACTTCCCACTTCGACTGGTACACGCGTATAGTTGACGGTCTCCTGGCCCTTGCAATTGCCTTTGCAGCAGCGCGTGAAAACCCCTTCGCTCTGACGAGTCCTTCGACAGTCTGAAGGCAGTCAGACCGAGCGCGGGGAGGTTTTTGTGGTATCTGTCGAAGTGGGGCTGTCTGAGAAGATCGTTCCTTAAAGGAAGGTACCTTGGAAAATCTATCATCCATTCCAGTACCTCTGTGAACCACTCTTGAGCTGGCCAAAATGGGGCGATTAGGGTCAATTTGCTCCTTCGTCAGAACAAACTTCCTTATGACGTTTCCTATGATCTTGAAAGGAGGAGAAGCGTAGCCGTCTATTCCTTCCCAATTTAGGAGGGGAGGCCGTCTATCGCTACTGCTCTTGGATCTGAAATCGGAGAGCAGTAGTTCTCCAGCCTGGCATTCCGAATGAGTTTGCAAACGAGTTCTATGTTTGATTGCAGACCTCTGAGTGTAGAGTCCACTCCGTGGAAATGACTTGATCTCTCCTGCTCAACAAGTCTGCTCTGACGTTTTTTCTCGCCTTGTATAAACCTCGTCAAGAGTGTGATGTTCCGCTCCTTTGACCATAGAAGAAGCTCTTTCGCCTTTCTTGTACGTGAGAGGGAGTGAGTCCCCCCCTGTTTTCTTATGTAGGCTAGAGCTGTCGTGTTGTCGGAATTTACCTGTAACACTGAGTTTTGCGACTTGGGCTTCCCACTGCCTGAGAGCTAGATGCACTGCCACTAACTCTTTCTCGTTGATGTGCCAGGACACCTGTTCCCCACTCCAGGTTCCTGACACTTCTCTCGGGCCAACGTCGCCCCCCATCCCGTCTCCGATGCGTCTGTAAACAACACTAGGGAGGGGTTCGGTAACTGCAGCGATAGTCCCTCGTTCAGTCAGCCTGGTTCTAACCACCAGCTGAGGTTTTCCTTTATCTCTCTGGACAGAGGAAAAAAGATTCCCCACAGATCCTGATTCTTCTGGTCCCAATTCTCCACAAGAAGAATTGAAGAGGTCTTATGTGAAGCCTCCCTAGAGAAACGAACTGTTTCCAACGAGGAGAGGGTCCCCAGAAGACTCATCCATTCCCTCGCGGAACATTGTTCTTTCTCTAGGAAGGTCTTACACTTTAGAATGCACCGTTCCTGCCTTTCTATGGACGGAAACACTTGAAAAACCCCGAGAATCCATCAGAATCCCCAGATAGACAATGCTTTGTGCTGGGGATCCATCTGGATTTCCCGAGGTTCACTAACAGTCCCAGAGACTGAGTCAAGTCCAACGTTGAACCTTAGGATCCCCAAGACACTGATCCCTGGATTGCGAGCGAATCAACCAATCGTCGAGATACAGCGATATCCTTATTCCTTTTAAATGCAGCCAATGTGCTACATTTTTCATCAATCCCGTTAAAACTTGGGAGCTGTGGAAAGACCGAAACAAAGGGCGCGAAACTGAAATACTTGGCCCTGTATCATAAATCTTAGATACCTTCTGGACGAGGGATTGATGGGTACATGAAAGTAGGCATCTTGTAGATCCAATGACACCATCCAATCCCTTTTTCTTAGCGCTGAAGAACTGACGACGTAGTCTCCATCGTGAACGTTGTTTTGATCACAAAGTGATTCAGAGCGCTTACGTCCAGCACTGGTCTCCACTCCCCCGAGGCTTTTTGGTACCAGAAAGAGGCGATTGTAAAATCCTGGTGAATGAATGTCTAATACCTTTTCTATAGCCTTCTTTTCTAGCATCTGTTTGCACCAGATGTAATAGTGCTTGTTTTTTAAAGGATCTCTGTATCTTGCCTCTAACTCCCTTGGAGTGGATGTTAAGGGCGGTTTTTTCCCTGAAGGGGATCAGGTATTCTCTCTCGAGGATTGAGAGGACCAGTTGTCCGCCCCTCTCTGAGCCCAGACTTTCGCGAACCTCAAAAGTCTGCTCCTACTGGGAGTCCTGGAGGACTCCTGTCTCACTGCGGCTTCGAGAATGGCCTTCGAGAAGATCGTCCTCTCTTGAAAGGCTTCTACTCTTAGTGCGGGTCTTGAGGTTGTTCTTCCTCGAAAGGGCTGTTGGAAAGACACCTTATTCGCTGTTCCCTCTCTCTTAGCCATCGGCACAGCCGGTTTAAGCCTCTTGGCGGACTGAGCAAGAAGATCCTGCGTAGCTTTCTCCGACAGTGATCTGGAAATGTCCCTCACTGTCTCCTGAGGAAAAAGGTATTCCGAGAGTGGGGAAAAAAGCAAGAGGATCCTGTAAGGGCGAAACAGACTTGGAGAGAAAACGAGCTATAAACTGATCTCTTTTTGAGCACTCCTGCTCCAAAGAGAGATGCTACTTCTGTGGATCCATCCATGACTGCCTTGTCCAAGCATGAAAGGACACTTGATAACACCTCCATAGTCACGAACTCCGGATCTTGCGCTCTTTTTGCTAGAGCTCCTAAGGCCCATTCATGAAGTTAAAGACTTCAAGTGTGCGAAATAGACCCTTGAGTAAATGGTCCATCTCGCACATTCCCCAAGACGCTTTAGCCAAAAGTAGAGAGCGTCTTCTAGATGATTCTACTAGAGCAGAAAAATCCGTGTTTGCGGAAGCCGGAAGCCTACCCCATGGGTTCCTTCGTGTCGTACCAGACACCCGGCTTACCTGTCATCTAGACGGAGGACACAAAAACACCGTACTTACCTGCCTCCTCTTAACCAGGAGCCAGTTCTCCAGATTCTTGATGGCCTTTCTCATAGATAGAGTTGGCCGCATCTTGACAAAAGAGGGGGATTTTGCCAACTTAGTACTTGATAGCAGAGATCCCGGAGAAGGAGGATCAGCTGAACACAGCGAGTCCCCAAACTCCTGAAGAAGTAATGCAGAAAGTCTCTTATAATCAGAGACTCCTACTTCTTTCGTCTCTTCCTCCTCCGAGACTTCCTCCAAGGTTACATTCGGAGAGGGAGACTTCTTCGGTGAGAAGTCCTGCAGGTATGCGACTCTTATCCTTCAAGAGCTCGTCAGAAGGAGCCGCCAGTTCAATACCCGAGATATGTTTCCTCGGTAAAGAACAAAACTCCGCTTTTCTTCGCTCCCTGGTTCTTGATACCTACTAGGGAGGATCTAGAGCCTGCGTTATTAGGCTCTTGGCGCCTATCCGGAGAAACACTCGTTTCTATTCTCGAGCGCCTACTATGAGTAGGGCGCGAATCCAAAGTCAGGATCCTTTCAGGCTCTTGGCGCCTGTGAGGAGAGGCGCTTGCGCCTACTCTTCTGTGACTCTTAGGAGTAGGGCGCGCGCCTGACAAAAGGCTCCTTTCAGGCTCCTGAATCTTTACGAGGAGAGGCGTCAGAGCCTACTCCTGATCTACCAGGATTAGGGCGCAAATCCCTGGAAAGGCTCGTTTTAGGCTCTTGCTGCCTTTGAGGCGAAGCGCTTGCACCTACTCTTGATCGTCTTACAGGAGTAGGGCGCAGAATCCTCGATTAGGCTCCTTTCAGGCTCTTGACGCTGCTAGGAGAACGGTAAGCGCCCGCTTTAGATACTCTTCCAGGAGTAGGACGCGAACCCCTGTTTAGGTTCTTCGTAGAATCTTGGAACCTGCTAGGAGAGGCGCTTGACTCCTTGAAGAAAGGCCTATCATAAGGTCTCGAGTAACTTAACGAGACTCCGATCATCCAGGCGTCCTATCGAACGTTGGCGCCTTCTAGAAAAATTATATTGTTATGATACAATAGTTTTATACATACTTACCTGGCAGATATATACATAGCTATTGACTCCGTCGCGCCGACAGAATTTCGAATTTCACGCACACGCTACAGGTAGTCAGGTGATCCACCGCGCCGCCGCTGGGGGTGGCGGGAATAGGAACCCATTCCCGTTTTCCATCAGATTTTTTCTACACCATCTGTCTCCTGAGGGAGGCTGGGTGGGTAGTTTAATTGTATATATCTGCCAGGTAAGTATGCATAAAACTTTATTGGTATCATACAATATCATTTTTATACATTCAACTTACCTTCAGATATATAACAAGCTGATTCACCACACCATTTTGAGAAAGGTTAAAGACAAGCCTAATTAACCTGATTTAACAGGAAACAACAACAATCGTTGTAGGTATATACATAGCTGATTCACACCATTGGAGGAGGGTAAAGACAGCTAATAACTGATTTAACAGGGAAAACACAACAATCGTTGTAGTATTAATAACATAAAACCTTGGTTCCTACCTGTTTAGACTGAAGACTTCATGGTTAATGCCCAGGAGTCTGCTTAGTCTCAAGAGCCTCAGCGAGATATTGATCTATTGCTAAGAGTTCTTGTAGGTCTGCCAAAGGGGTCTTATCCACTTACTTGGCCGATCCTATAAGGACTATGTCAAAGGGTTTCAATCCACTTATATGACAAGAACCTTTTTTCTAAGGAGCACAATCCCGATCCTGATCACCTTAACCTAACCAAATGTTGTATCTAAGATTGCAAGAAGTCATCCTTGCAAACAACCAAAAAACTCAATCACAATATTTTACACCTAATTCTTTATGAAAAATAAATAAAATAAAAATAAACAAATATAATTTCAATTTGTACTACCTCGCTTGTAAGACCTATGCACATTCTCATACTGTCAAAAGCACCAAAGCCACCTGTGCTAGCCAAGCACTCTTGTCAGCAGAAAATCCTGATACTGTCTTAAAAGGAGAGGTCCATGTACGAATTTAGACAATGTCTTTAATCCTACTCTGTTTTAAAAGGCACATTTCTAGTTCCATCACTAGCAAGGGCTATGGCCGCCTGTGCGACACCAAGCCTTTTACTTTTACCAATAGTAACACAAAAACTGCCTCAAATAGTGGAGATCTCCGTAATCAAAGACACCCGTTTTTATCCAAGCCTATCCTGTAAGATAAACTCAAAGTTCCTTACCTAAACAAGGCCATGGCCGCCTGTGCAACAACTAGCCGTCAGGTAAGAAAGTTAGAGCCCATCCCACCAGTATGGTATGGAAGTATTAGACTTTTCATAAAAGTTTAAGGATCGGTATGTGCCTCAGTCCCCAGCACTGTATCCGCAGACACAAAAGGACCTAGAGAGAAGCACTTGTCGTAGGTAATTTTAACATCTCTAAGATAGTGGGATGCAAATACCGAGTTGCATCTCCAATAGGTCGCATTAATAATGTCCTTCATGGACATATTCTTTTGGAATGATAATGATGTTGCCACTGCTCTTACCTCATGAGCTTTAACTCGTAATAATTTAAAGGAAATCCTCTGCACAATCGCTATGAGCTTCCATAATCACACTTCTAAAGAATATCAGCTAGCGTCATTCTTGGACATTGGTCTTTTCGTGTCCCGAACTGCGCACCATAGACTTTGTTTACATGCCTTCAACTCTTCTTTCTTTTTAAGATAGAACCTAAAGAGCTCTAACCGGGCATAAAGTTCTTTCGATTTCGTCTCCCATTAAGTTTGAAAGACTTTTCACCTCAAAACTCCTTGGCCATGGTTTCGAAGGGTTCTCATTTTTGCCAAAAACAGAGTTTGAAAAGAACAGATGGCTGCGTCTTTCTTAAACCCACCCGAGAATCTAGGGCATGGATTTCACTTATTCTCTTAGCCGTCGCTAAGCTATGAGAAAAACACACTTTCTCGTCCAATCCCTGAACGAGGCACGGTCGGGGGGAGGTTCCAAATTTTTCCGATGTAAGAAATTTGAGCACAACATCCAGATTCCAACTTGGCGGAGTAGAGGATATAGATTTTGACGTCTCTTGAACGATCTTATGAGATCGTGCAAATCTCTATCCTCTGCCAAGTTTAAGCCTCTATTTCTAAATACCGCTGAGAGCATACTTCGGTATCCCTTTATTTATTGTAGCTACGGTACAGATTGGATTCCTCTCTCAGGAATAACAGAAAAATCTGCTATATTGGTCACAGAGGTATTGGAGGAGGACAGCTTATTCTTCCTACACCATCTTCTAAAACACATCCCACTTCGATTGATAGACCCGGATAGTTGACGATCTCCGGGCTCTAGCAATGCTTCGAAGCCTTGCTTGAAAAGCCTCTCGCTCTGACCAATCTTTCGATAGTCGAAAAGCAGTCAGAGCGAGAGCGGGGCGGTTTTGATGGAACCTCTTGAAGTGGGGTTGTCTGAGAAGATCTATCCTGTTTGGAAGAGATCTTGGGTAGTCTACTGTCCCCCATTCCTGTACCTCTGTGAACCAATCTTGGGATGGCCAAAACGGTGCGATGAGAGTTAATCTCGTCCCTGTTGATGCTACGACTTCTTCATCACTACTCCTAGCAACTTGAAATGGAGGGAAAAGCGTAAGCGTCGAGTCCCTACCACTCCAGTAGCATGGCATCCACCGCTATCGCTCTCGGGTCTTCTACTAAGGAGCAGAAGTTCTCTATCCTCTTTGACAGGAACGTCGCAAACAAACATATACTGCGGCCTTCCCCACAGGTTCCACAGACTTTGGCAGACTTGCTCGTGCAGAGTCCACTCCGTGGGGAGAACTTGTTTCGTCCTGCTGAGCCTGTCTGCTCTGATATTTCTTTCCCCTTTCACAAATCTGGTCAGGAGGGTAATATTCCTCTCCTCCGTCCATGACAACAGATCCTTCGTTATCTCGAATAGGGAAAACGAGTCGTCGTCCCCCCTGTTTTTTTATATAAGCCAACGCCGTGGTGTTGTCTGCGTTGACTTGAATCATGATATTGTTAAGATACAATAAAGTTTTGTACATACTTACCTGGCAGATATATACTTAGCTATAGACTCCGTCGTCCCCGACAGAAATTCGAATTTCGCGGCACACGCTGCGGTAGGTCAGGTGATCTACCGCCCCTGCCGCTGGGTGGCAGGAATAGGAACGATTACCGTTCTAGAACCAGATTTTCTCTTCCACCTGTCTCCTGAGGGGAGGTTTGGGTGGGCCATCAATCGTATATATCTGCCAGGTAAGTATGTACAAAAACTTTATTGTATCTTAACAATATCATTTTTGTACATGGAACTTACCCAGCAGATATATACTTAGCTGATTGACACCCTTGGTGGTGGAAAGAGACAACTATTTACTGAATAGACAGGTAAACAACATACGTTTGTAGGTAATAATAAATAAAACCTTGGTTCCTACTTGATCAGGCGGAAGCCTCCATGGCTAATGCCTAGGAATCTGCTTCGCCTCAAGAGCCTCAGCGAGGATGTGACCTATGGCTAAGAGTTCTTGTGGGTCTGTCGATGGGTCTTATCCATTTACTCGACAGAGCCTCTTACATGACAATATGCCTATGCCTAGTGGCATAATTAAGGAGCACAACACCGATCCCGATCACCTGATCCTAACACGAGGGTTAGTGCTTAAGTTGAAAAGAGTTATCTACAAACTCCTTTCAAACAACCCAAAGAAAAAAACACGACGTTAAATAAAATTTAACTCACTAGATAGGATCAGTATCTGCTCCCTATCCCAGCAATGTATCCGCAGGAACACGTATCAACCAAGAGAGAAGGATCCCTCGAGGTTATCTTGACATCCTTCGGATAATGGGAAGTCACACAGAGTTTGCATCTCCCGTATGTGACAGCTAATATTGTCCTTATGACATATTGTTAGGGAAGAACAAGAATTCGGGAAAAAAGCTCGCACTTCATGCGCTTTTAATTCTCTCACTGTTTGAAGGAATCATCAATGCACTTATCAAGTGCTTAGGAGATCACAATGTCCTCAAGAAGGCCCAAGGCGTTCTTTGATATAGATCTCTTCTGGGTGAAGCCTGGAGCCTGGCTAGCGCTTGGCAGGCGCCTAGCGCCTGTCTAGCGCCTCGCGCCTGGCTGGAGCCTTGCGCCTGAATGGCGCCTAGAGCCTGGCTGGAGCCTCGCGCCTAGATGGCGCCTTGCGCCTGGCTGGCGCCTCGCGCCTGGCTGGTGCCTGATTGGCTCCTCCTTCCTGCTAGCGCCTCGCGCCTGGCTGGAGCCTTGCGTCTGGCTGGTGCCTTGCGCCTGGAAGGCACCTGGAGCCTGGCAGAAGACTTCATGATTACTGTCTATGAGTCTGCATGCCTCAAGAGTTTCAGCGAGGTAGGGACCTATGACTGACAAACCTTCTGGATCATGTCAATGGGGGCTAGCCCGCTTACACGACAGAGCCTTCTCGGATCGTGCCAATGGGGGCTGACCCACTTACATGGCAGAGCCTTACCTGTATCATATCAATGGGGACTAGCCCTCTTACATGACAGAGCTTTAGGTTCTCTTTACTGGAAGGAGTCCTTGCGTCTGGATGGATCCTCATCCTGACTGGAGCTAGCCTTGAAAGGAGCCTGGCACCTGGATTGGCGCCTGGCTGGCTTCTAGAGCCTGCATGGCTCCCCGCCCCCTAGAGCCTGGCTGGCTCCTAGAGCCTGGCTGGCTCCTAGAGCCTGCCTGGCTCCTAGAGCCTGCCTGGCTCCTAGAGCCTGCCTGGCTCCTAGAGCCTGCCTGGCTCCTAGAGCCTGGTGGCTCCTAGAGCCTGGCTGGGCTCCTAGAGCCTGGCTGGCTCCTAGAGCCTGGCTGGCTCCTAGAGCCTGGCTGGCTCCTAGAGCCTGGCTGGCTCCTAGAGCCTGGCTGGCTCCTAGAGCCTGCTGGCTCCTAGAGCAGGCTGGCTCCTAGAGCCTGGCTGGGCTCCTAGAGCCTGGCTGGGCTCCTAGAGCCTGGTGGCTCCTAAAGCCTGGCTGGCTCCTAGAGCCTGGCTGGCTCCTAGAGCTGCTGCTCCTAGAGCTGGCTGGCTCCTAGAGGCCTGGCTGGCTCCTAGAGCTGGCTGGCTCCTAAGAGCCATGGCGGCCGCCTTGCGCCTGGCTTGGCTCCTCCACACTTGCTGGAGCTTCGAGCTTGGAAGAGTCTCTAGGCTGTCTGACGATGTCCACATCGGACACTCTTATATCTGTCCGATTTGTTCGCCTCTGGCGCATTTGCGCCAGGTTGAGGCCCGCTCCTTCTCAGTATCCGACCATGACAGAGTTCCTTGGAACTGTCCGCCTCTGGCGTTTTTCGCCTGTATTGGCATTTGGCGCTTGGCTGGCGCTACATTGTCCGAGAGTCCTGACACACATAGTTTATCAGGAGACTGGAGAAGGGTGGAAGAAATTCTTCCCCTTTGAGCTTTTTGGCCCCTGGCAAGGGAGGTGATTTTAGTCAGCCACAACCCAGTAGACGACAGGATATCTAACAACACGAGAGAAGAGTCTTCCTCCGAGGAGGATCCTTCGTGAACACTTCTTTTGCTAACGAGATCTCTTCTTACATGTTGATGAGGTTCCTCGTTGCAGAATCTTCCCTATCCTTGCCCGAAGGAAGGGAAGGAGTCTGGAAGTCGAAGGAGACTCTGAGCTGAAATTGGGCGGAACCCTGATTTCTAGCTCTTATTGTATCCTTCTGAATACCTTCTGGGAAGCATTTTGAGCCCTCATCGCACCCCGAAGACTCTGTAGCAAACGTTTAAACCATCTCTTCTTCTGTAGATGAAAATGTAAGTACCCTGCCTGGGCAACTAAACTTCTCTCTGAAAGCGTTGCGTCAGGAATAGAGGGATTTATTTTCTTTTGCCAGACATACTATGCTGGCAAGAACCCATTGCCGAGTCTCCATTGAATCTGATGCGAGATTCCAATGCACAAAAAATTCACTTGTCTTCTTGGTCGTTTAGGGCTAAGAGAAACAAAGAATTCCTTCATAAACTTCCTCAAAGAAGTCAGATGAGGAGCATTTCCATTTTGTCGGAACACGGAATCTGTGGCCACAAAAAAAAAAAAAAAAAAAAAAAAAAAAAAAAAAAAAAAAAAAAAAAAAAAAAAAATCCCATTCGAAGTACATGATATCCTACTCTTGTCGTATTGGGGTATCGTATAAGATCCCGAAGATCTTAATCCTCTGTTATCTCTAATTCCCTTTGTAGAGACAGAGTATGGCCTTTAACTGCGTTCTTTGATAGCAGATATATACATAGGTGATTCTTCCCTCTGAAAGTGAAGAAAAAACCTCGCTATGTGGTTCACAGAGGTATCGGAAGATGGACAGTTTTGCCTCATTCCCTACACGATCTGCCAGCACTTTCTCTATGTCTTATCCATGACCTCCTTGTCATTTACCCTCTGAAAAAAACCTCTCATTCAGTCCACTTCTGTCAGTCCCTGCACGCGGACAGACTCGAGTGAGAGGTTTTTATAGGTCTATTTTTACATAATAGATTCTGATAAATATCCAGATACTCTTGTAAAGCGCTCGAAACATGCTGTGAGAGAACGTGACTTCTGTGAATCCAACCTCTCTAAGCCAAAATGAGGCATACATCCTCTCTTCCTTTGACGCCCAATTATCTTAATATCTGTTAAGAATTTATAACTAGGGGAAAAAAGGCTAAAGTTTATTCCCCTTCTTTAAATTTAAAGATGTCTTATATTGCTACCTCTCTTGGTTCGAGGAAAAAGAAGCAGTCTAAAGGAAGCCTGTTCGTCTTCTACCTTACAAAGAGATCTATGAAGAAGACTTTCCGCAGGTTCTCACAACTCTTTTCAATAAAATGTTAGACATACGTTAACAGTTATTATCTTCGATCGAGAAGGTTCTCACGGACATGCGGAAAATCTTGCATCGAACCTCTTAAGGATCGTTACGTTCCGTGTCTGTTCCCAAATAGGTTCTCTTTTTGTTAACCGCGAACCAGGGCGAAAAAAAAAAGAGATTCTCGATGCTCTTTGCGATATGAGAGAGTCGTGGAATTGGCCTAAGTGATTAAAATAAATCATTTCATCATTCCTTGTAAGCGACCCCTTTTCGATTAAATGGGTAACGAAATCAGGAACGAATCTTGCCGTTACCGAGCCTGCTGTCCGAGAGGCTACTGGACTCTTAGGTTAATAACTCGCTAAAACGAGAAAATATCTTGGATGGTGCTTCTGGCACAATTTGCGCCAGGCTGGCGCTTCCTTCTAGTTCTTTTTAGCTTAGTGCCATAACCATCTATGCCTTTATGGTACCCGACATCCTTCACATGTTAATTCCGTTCTTAGTGGGAAAAAACTTTTATATACGTAGTATAGTCCATTCAGGGAAACAACTTCTGCACTAAGAGAATGTTTCCCATCCGACTCACCCAACTTCTCTTGAGCAATATCCGAATTTAAAAAGGTTGTGTGCGTTTCTCGAAAGGATGAGAGAATTATATATATCGCGCGCTGCCGTATTAGAATCCTTATAATACTGTCACATTGTGGTAAACAGCATTAATCTAGGAAACCTTTGTAAGGATACTATGAATTCTGTAGTAACCTCGGTATGTGCATAAGACTTGACCATACCGTAGTCTTAAAGTGAATTCTCTACTACATTCATCTTCTCACTAAGCATGTACTCTAATAAGCATGCTTTCGTAAGCATGAGGATTATATATATAGAGTTTCGCTGCGTAGAATCCTTTAAAAATGTTACCTACGGTAAACAGCATTGAAATGTAATATCTTTCTTATTGAAAGCTTCTTACAAAAGGCAGACATATTTTATTTATGTTTTGGGCTTAACTATCCCCTCAATCCGAGGCTAAAACCACGATTGTAGGGAGAGACACGGTTATTCATTCCATCCCGCAGGAGAGAGACTGTTACCGCCCACTCATGACCGACACCTACATGATACTGCGTTGGTGTCTAAGCGATAGCAGTCTCGTTAGCCGACTGGCCTTACTCTTCCAGAGTTGCCAGCTACTCCATTTAATAAAGGAATCTTATAACATTATTATCGAACTTCAGGAAGTTCTTATCGCATATCTAAGCGAAACAAGACTTCGATAAATCTAGAAGCTAAGTAGGTGTTGTCTTAACAATCCCTTTAAGCGTAGTCCTTCCTAGGAAATTCTGGAAGGATACTGGTAATTGAGTTGCTCAGCAAAGAAGTAACTACGGTATGTGCTTATGATTTGCCGTATCGTATTCTCATACAGCAGATACTCTACTACCTTCTTTCCCTGCCGAGGCAGATAGAGAAAGGATATTCTGGCGCCTGGATCCTTGCACCTAGCGCCTGGATGTTCCGGCGCCTGGAATGTTCCGCGCACGCTGATTTCGCACGCTAGAAAGGAGACTCGCTCCTGGAACGTTCCGCTTGCGTGGAAGGTCCCGTGCGCCCTGACAGTTTCCGAGCGCCTACTAGACCCCTTTTAGAAAGAGCCTCTTGCCCGGAAACGTTCAATGGAAGGATCGTTCTGATTGCCACTCTACTGTAAGGCTCCTTGCTCTAGCCGTCTGTTTTTCTGGCGCAATTTGCGCCAGGCTGGCGCTTCGTCTCTTGAAGGCGCCTTGCGCCAAGAAAAATTTTTCTAGAACGCGGCTCGCGTTTGGTTGTAGGAACGCGGCTCGCGCTAGTCTGTTAGCTGGAACGCGCCTCGCTGCTGGCTATAGGACCGTACCTCACGCTAGCTTGCTGGAACGCGGCTTCCTGGCAGCGGCTGGCTCTTGCTCAGTGTTCTCTTAGTTTTCAGAGAACGCGCTAGATCACTCCAAACATACATTCTTCGTCTTTTCGGATGTAAGATGAAGAGACGCACTTTTTTAAGATGCCTTATCAATGGCTATCCTTGGCAGTCTGGGACGTTCTACAGAACCTGCCGAGGGGACGCCTGACCGGTGGGGGTTCTCCCTAACCTTCCTGCGGCTGTCGACTTTCCTCCTCCACTGGGTCTGGGAGTTTGGAAGAGGTCTAGGCATGGAAGCGCTACGGAGCCGATCAGACGCACCCTCCACTGCACTGGGAACACTATATTCACTTCTTACCTTTTAGAGCTCGCCTTTTGAGCTCCATCCATTTATCTTCAAATTTGCACATATGAATTTGTAGATTCTGTGGAGTAAGAAGGTGATGAGGATGCAACAACTACTAGAATTGTCAATACTCTAACTGCTCGTTAGTACGAGAGCTCTTAAAGCTTTCTAAAGGAAGCGTAATCTAGTTATATGCTTCTGACTTCCTAAAGTAGGAAGTTAGATCTTATATTTCCTTCATCAAGTTCTAACACTTATACACGTATTAGTGAAAAAAAAAATCAATATTTCCCTTATTGCAAAATATAAGTGTCTACCGAAAAATTCGTAGTTTCACGTAATATATTCTTCGAAATTTCGAAGCCAAATTCCATTAAAAAGTTAATAAAAGCGTATGCCAACCAAAGACCCAGTACTTCCCTGCAAAAGACAGCCCAGAAGGTCGATGGCGATGAAAAAACGAAATCAAGTCAGGAGGTAGCAACAACGTATGTTGACACTACCGCGACAGAGAAAATCTGGTTCTAGAACGGTAACGTTCCTATTCCTGCCACCCAGCGGCAGGGGCGGTAGATCACCTGACCTACCTGCAGCGTGTGCCGCGAAATTCGAATTTCTGTCGGGGACGACGGAGTCTATAGCTAAGATATATCTGCTGGGTAAGTTCCATGTACAAAAACTTGATTTCTTACTTCCGACTCGAAGAATTTTAATGCCAGAAACACTGCATATAGTTCTTTGGCATTTATATGCCAATCTCTTTGTTCTTTCTTCCATTTGCCAGAGGAACTTCTCTTGCCCCCAGAGTCGCTCCCCCATCCCGTTTCCGTCGAAGCGTCTGAGAACAAGATTTGGTTTGGGTTCCGAACCTCTAGGGACACTCCCTTGTCTCTTTCAGTGGGAGCAGCCACCACTTTAGGTGTTTCTTCACCTCTAATGTTACCGGAAAAGTGTCCGACAGATGGCCCTTCTTCCAAGTCCAAGATCTCTTTAGGAAGAATTGTAGAGGCCTTAGATGAAGTCTTCCTAGGGATACAAATTGTTCCAGGGAAGAAAGAGTCCCTAGAAGGCTCAGCCACTCCCTGGCTGAACTCCTGTCTTTCTTTAGGAAGGATGTAACTTTCTGAATCCCCCGAAGAATCCTTTCTTGGACGGAAAAACCCAAAAATCCCGAGAATTCATCTGAATCCCCAATAGACTATGTCCTCACTGGGGGTCATCTGCGATTTCTCGAGATTCACGAGAAGTCCTAATTCCTTTGTCAATTCTAATGTTTTCTTCAGATCCTCCAAACATTGTTCCTGGGATTTTGCTCTTATCAGCCAATCGTCTAGGTACAGAGAGACGCTTATGCCTTCCAGGTGTAGCCATCTGGCTACGTTCCGCATCAGGTATGTAAATACCTGTGGAGCCGTGGAGAGGCCGAAGCACAAGGCCCTGAACTGGTAGACTTTCCCTTGAATCACAAACCTGAGATACTTCTTTGATGACGGGTGAATAGGAACGTGGAAATATGCATCCTGCAGGTCTAGAGAGACCATCCAGTCTCCTCTTCGCAGGGCTGAAAAGTACCGAGGCAGAAGTCTCCATCGAGAACTTTTTCTTTTCCACATATTTGTTCAGAATGCTCACGTCCAAGACTGGCCTCCATCCCCCGGATGCCTTTGGAACTAAAAACAGGCGGTTGTAAAACCCCGGAGAGGAAGGATCCTGAACCTCGACTCTTCTATTGCCTCTTTGTCCTTCATTCCTATCACCATCTGAAGAAGTGTCTCCCTCAGAACAGGGTCCTTGTACTTCGCCGACAGTTCCGGGTTTGGGAATTCGACAAAGGTGGTCTGTCTGAAAAGTATAATGTAACCTTTCCCCAAGACTGCTAGCGTCCAAGGATCGGCTTTCCTTATCTTCCATGCCCTACGAAGTTTGTTTAGAGCCTGGCCCCTACAGATGTTTGGAGGACCTCGCTGCTACTTTGATTTCTTGAAAGATCTAAAGGAGGAGGACCTTCCTCGCTTTTCTGCTGTCTTCCTTTTCGTTGGAGAGGTGGAACCTCTCCGAACGGGCACTACCGGAGTACGAGTAGTCTTCTTCGCTACTGGTACTGTTGGTCTTGATTTCTTGGAGATTGTACTAATAAGTCTTGGTTGCCTTTTCAGCAAGACTTTGAAATCTCCTTCACCAAGTGCGAAGGGAAAAGGTGATCCGAGAGAGGAGCGTATAACAGGGCTGACCTTTGTGAAGGAAGAAACCGCTTTGGTTAGAAATGAACCAAATAATGATCTCTTCTTCACTACTCCTGCTCCAAATAGAGATGACAATTCTCCCGATCCATCCTGAACCGACCGCCTTATCCATACAGGATAAAATGCAATGTAAAACTTCAGGTTCTAAACATCTGGTTCATTTGCCTTCTTGGCCAGCACTCCAAGGGACCAATCCAAGAAGTTAAAAACCTCTAGTACATGGAAAAGTCCCTTGAGGTGTTGATCCAATTCTGACATGCTCCAATATGCTTTAGCTGTATTCAAACGCATGTCTTCTCGATGCTTCAACCAAGCTTGAAAAATCGCCTCCGCGGAAGATGGAAGCATAAGCCCCATCGCTTCCTCTGTCCTGTACCATATTCCCCTCCTACCTCCGAGCAGCTTACATGGAGGAGTGCAAAAAACTGTCTTCTGAGCGTTCCTTCTTCACCTTCATCCAATTTATTTGAAGATTGAATAGTTCTTCTTCATTGATATGGCTGGTTTCATTTTTAAATACGAAGACGATTTAGGAACCTTCGTACTGGAGAACAGAGATCTCGGGGAAGGAGGAGCTGCAGGGCTTAGAGAGTCTCCAAATTCTTGTAGGAGAAGAGAGGCTAACACTTTGTAGTTAGATACCCCCTCATTGTTCGGGGTTTCTTCCTCTGACACCTCAATCAACTCCATCCTAGAAGGAGAGCGAGCTCTTTTATTAGATTCTTTGTCCGTTAGACATATTCCCTATAGGAGAATACTCCTAGAAGGAGAGAGACTGACAGATCTAGAAGTTCTCCCTTTCTTATCCACCAAAACATCCTGAGAACATGGAGGTTGAAACGTAACCTTCGATGTACCAGTTGCTTCCTTGCATTAGGGTTTCTACTTGTAGGAGACTCGCTATCCGAAAGAAACATTACATGAAAAAGATCTTCTATTACCCCTTATAACTTCTCGCTCTTGCCGCTCTTCATGATCAGCTGGCGCCTTGCGCCTGCTGGCGCTTGGCGCTTGGTTGAATCTTCTCGCGCGGTTGGCTCCTCTTGCGCGGCTGGCGCCTCGCGCTTCACGCCTGGTTGGCGCTTCGCGGCCGTCTATCGCGTCGCGTCTGGCTGGCGCTTCGCGCCTGTATGTCTCTTCGCGGCCGCCTGGCGCCTCGCGCCTGGCTAGCGCTTCTCGGCAGTCTGGCGCATCGCGCCTGGCTGGCGCTTCTCGTCTGGCTGGCGCTACGCTCCTGGATGGTGCCTCGCGCCTGATTGTCTCTTCCTGCTTGTAGGAATTCTCACGCGCGGCTGGCTCCTCGCGCCTGGCCAGCTTCTCGCGCCTAGTCGTCTCCTGCGATATCGGATAGGGCCTGGTTGCCGCGTCGTGCCTGATTGGAGCCTCGCGCTTACGTGTTAGTTCTTTGCGGCTGACTGGCGCTCCGCGCCTGGCTGGCGCTTCGCGCTCGGCTGGCGCTTCGCGCTCGGCTGGCGCTTCACGCCTGGCTGGCGCCTCGCGCCCCGAACTCGCGGGTCTGTGAAAAATAGACCCTTCATCCGAAGAAGAATCTTCTTTTCTGGGAGGTTGATAGTAAGGGTTTTTTTTGACTTCTTCACAGGAAGATTAAACATCCTTTCTTCTTGGAGGATCTCTCGAAAGAACCCGACTAGAGAAGCAAATAGACTCTTGCATATCCTTTAATATCTTCGTCGTTTCTTCTCTCTGGTCTAAACGAGAGGAAGGAGAGCCTTCTTTCTCCATTCCCCACAACTTATCGGGAGAAGCCAAAACCTTTGCTTTCTTATTCTCTGTCGGGGAGTCCTCCGAAAAACGTTCCGGACTCGAGTTTATGCCCGATTCTTCCCAGATCCTCTTCAAGGGACGACGAACGATCCGCTGATCTCCATCCTCTTTTAGGTGAGGAATTCTCCGATGACGAAAAACATTCACGTAGAAACGCTTTTTTCTAATGCGTTCTCTGGCAGTCTGTGACGTTACAGATTCTGCCGAAGAGACGTCTGACTGGTGGGGATCCTCCATAACCTCCGTAAGGCTTTCGACATTCCTTCTCCTCTGGGCTTGGGAGCTTGAAAAAGGTCTAGGCCTGGGAGCGTTGTGAAGCCAATCAGACGCCTCCTCCACTTCACTGGGGAAATTCACCTCATCTTTCCACAGCACTACTTTGCTTACCTTCTATGGCAGGCCATTTTACGCTCCATTTTCATAAGCGCAGCTTTAAGGCTTGCTATCTCCGAAGCAGAGTCCGTAGGATCTGCATTCGGAGAAGGACCTGAAATATTACAAGGAGCGTTCATAATGTTAGAGGAGGGTACAATATTACTCACCAAACCACTTGAAGATTGAGAGCTAGGCTTGGTTTTGGAAGATGACTTCCTTAACCGGTCTTTCTCTAATTTCCTTAAATAAGAAGTTAGAGACTTCCACCCTTCAGCACTCAACTCTCACATTCATGACAAGTGTTATCCATCGAGCATTCATACTTCCTGCATCTTTTACATACAGTGTGAGGATCAACCGAAGCTTTCGGCATTCTCACCTTGCACCCTTCATTCACACACATTCTCACCACACTTCCAGAATCAGACATCATGATGAAAATTCCAAGCCAAAATCCAAATAACGATCACAAAAGCGTATGGCAGTACAACGATCCAAATACGTCACCAAAGGGTCCAAAACGATGATCAATTGTATCCAAAACGAAATCCAGCCGGAGATACCAACAACGATGTTGCCAGTATGGCCGACAGAACAAAAAAATCTGATGGAAAACGGGAATGGGTTCCTATTCCCGCACCCAGCGGCGGCGCGGGGTGGGGATCACCTGACCTACCTGTAGCGTGTGCGCGAAATTCGCAATTCTGTCGGCGCGACGGAGTCAATAGCTATGTATATATCTGACAGGTAAGTTGAATGTATAAAAATCATCCTTAGAAGGAGAGCCTTTCTCGCTTCTATCTCTCTGAGCAGAGCGCTCTCGTTCTTTCCTACCACTTGCAGAGGAGATCCTACTCCTAGGAGATCGTTCGACAGATACGAACCGATCGTCTTCTCGCAAGGAGGCTTTTTCCTTACTCCTACAAGGAGAGGATCTAGCACCTACTTCTTGTCGCTTTGCGCTATGACTCCTAGCTTCAGAGCTTCTACGAGAGAATACCATCTTCCCTGTCTCGACGAAGTTTCAAAGGAGTCGTCTACTCTAGGAGGCGAATAGGTTCTTACTGGAGAAGATCGCCTATTATACTTCCTCCTTCCTAACTGACCTCTTGACTGGAAGAGAGGAGTCTTGACTGGAAGAGAGGAGTCCTTCCTGCGAGAAGGCTCCTTGCGCCTACTAGTCGAAAGCGAGCCTACTAAAGAAGAGAGATTCTCTTGGAGGTCCAATAGGAATCTCTTAGTAGATGACCGAATCCCTTCTGGAGAGGATTCCGGATCCTTCATAGCCTTCTTAGGCGCAGGAGAATACTCCGGAAAACGGCTCCGGGCTGGAGTCAAGAGCGCCTTCTCCTGGAGGTTTCCAGGCTCTCTTGAGAGGGCGCGATTTGGAAGAAGAGCTCCATCCTCGTTTAGGAGAGGACGAATAAGTCATAAAAACACTTCCTTAAGAGGCTTTTCCTATAGCTCTCTATAGCAGCCTGGGACGAGTCTAAGGACCTGCTGAAGGGACGCCTGACCGTTGGGGATACTCTACATCCCCCTTGCGGCTTTCGACATTCCTCCTCCCCTGGGCAGGAGGGGTCTGAAAGAGGTCTAGGCCTAGGAGCGATGCGGAGTCGGGGGACACTGCACTTATCACTAGACACTTCACCCTTACCTTGGTTTATATCTCGCAATTGCTGTTGCAAATTGCGGATTGAAGCTTCCACAGCGGCTCTCTCGGCAGACACATCTGCGGGTTCGCTGCGGGGGGAAGGAGCTGAAACCAAAAAGGAAGGATGGCGAAGCTACTGCAGGGTTAGAAATACTATCCTGTTCCAGCAGAACAGGATCTACTTGAACTTCTAGCTGAAGCTTTTCTAATCCTATCCTTTTCTAACTTTCTAACATACGAAGTTAGTTCTTTCCATTGTAATTCAGTTAAGTTCTCACATACATCACATGTATCCTTAACCGAACAATCCCTCCCCTACATTTACACAAACAGTGTGAGGGTCCAAAGTAGCCTTAGGCAACCTCACCTTGCATCCCTCATTTACACATACTCTAAACAGAGGTTCCAGGTGTTAATCGGACATAATTACTAACCAAATCCAACACAAAGCGTATGCCAACAACCAAAGATCAATACTTCCCAAATAATCCTCGGCGAAGCAAGCAAGAAATTCTAAGCAGGAGCTACCAACAAAGTTGTGTCAGCACCGGTGACAGAAAAATTCTGTCAGAAAACGGGAATGATTCCTATTACCGCCACCCAGTGGCGGTAGGGGGTGATCACCTGACCTACCTGTAGCGTGTGCCGCGAGTTTTGAATTCTGTCGGACGTCAGAGACATAAGCTAAGTATATATCTGCCAGGTAAGTTGCATGTGTAAAAATGTTATTGTTATAATACAATTAGTTTTGTTCATACTTACCTGGCAAGATATATATAGCTGTATTCTCCGAAGTCCGACAGAATTTCAAAACTCGCGCACACGCAGTGGGCGGCCAGGTGGTAGTACCCATTCCCGCCGCTGGGAGGCGGATATCAGGAACCATTCCCATTTTCTATTCATATTTTATCAGTGCCACTGTCTCCTGAGGGGAGGTGGGTGGGCACTTAATTATATATATCTGCCAGGTAAGTATGAACAAACTTAATTGTATTATAACAATAACATTTTGTTCATGAAACTTACCTGACAGATATATATATATAGCTGAATCCCACCTTCGGATGGTGGGAAGAGACGAATAGGATTTGTAGGAAACTTAAATTAAGTAGATGATGTACACCTTGGTTCCTCACCTGTTAGCAAAGTAGACTCTGTGATTACTGTACTTAAGCCTGCTTGTGCTTAGAGTTGCCAGCCAGGTGGAGACCTGTAGTGCTGGTGCGCTCTGGATGCTCTGTCAACGGGGACGTGACCTCAATGTGACAAGAGCATAGAGCCATACAATGAGGGCAACGAAGCAACTGACCACCACCTGACCAACTATCCAAGACCCCTGAACACTAAGCTAAGAGATGGGAGGTCTTCACCAAAGCCTCACCACAACCAAAAAACACAACAACTAAACCTAACCTAACCTAACTAAGGGATAGGGAGAGAGCTACCTTCAGCCCCCAAGACTGTGTCTGCAGAAAACGTATGCCCAAGAGAACAACAGTCCTCGTATATCGTTCTCACATCTCTCAAGTAGTGTGAGGCGGAATACTGAATTGCTCCTCCAAAAGGTGGCGTCAAGGATGTCCTTGATCGACATGTTCCTTTGGAAGGCAAGCGAGGTTGCGACAGCTCTGACCTCGTGAGCTTTCACTCGCAAGAGGCTCAAATCGATCTTCTGGTAAGACGAATGAGCCTCTTTAATGACGTCCCTCAGAAGAACGCCAAAGCATTCTTGATAATGGTATATGGGCCGTTTAACCGAACACCAGAGATTATCTGAGGGACCTCGTACTTCTTAGTCTTGTGGACATAAAACTTTAGAGCCCTGACAGGGCACAGGACTCTCTCAGGTTCTTGGCCCACAAGGCTTGTCATACCCTTAATTTCAAGCTCCTTGGCCAAGGGTTCGACGGGTTTTCATTTTTTGCTAAGAAAGTGGGACTCAAAGAGCAGACCGCATTGTCACCTTTGAAGCCCACTCGCTTACAAATGGCTTGAATTTCGCTAACTCTCTTCGCCGTCGCCAGAGCAGTTAGGAAAAGAGCCTTCTTCGTCAAGTTCCTAAGAGACGCTTCATGGAGAGGTTCGAAAGGACTCGACATCAACAGTCTAAGGACTAAATCCAAGTTCCAAGAAGGAGGCCTCGCCTGAGGTATCTTGGATGTCTCAAATGATCTCAGGAGATCGTGAAGATTCTCGTTGTCAGACAGTCTAGTCCTCTGTGTCGGAAGACTGCTGACAGCATACTCTATCCCTTGATGGTCGGGACAGCCAGCTTGCTGCACATTTCTTAAAAATAGCAGGAAATCGGCTATCTGGCTCACAGAGGTAGTGGAAGAGGAAATTCCCTCCTTTCTACACCATGCCCTCCCGAAGGAAGCCCACTTCGACTGGTAAACAGCTCTCGAGGAAGTCCTCCTAGCGTTGGCGATCGCCTTTGCAGCTGCTTTAGAAAAACCTCTCGCTCTGGCCAACTTTTCGATAGTCTGAACGCAGTCAGACCCAGAGCGGAGAGGTTTCGGTGATATCTTGCTAAGTGGGGCTGTCTGAGTAGATCTTTCCTCCTGGGCAACCGTCCTCGGAAAGTCTATTATGAAGGACATTACCTCCGTGAACCATTCCTTCGCGGGCCACATCGGGGCGATCAGGGTCAACCTCGTCCCCTCCGATGCCACGAACTTCCTTACTACTTCCCCCATGATCTTGAAAGGCGGGAAGGCATACAAGTCCAGGTTCGTCCAGTCCCAGAGCAGAGCGTCTATAGCGACTGCTCCCGGATCCAGCACAGGGGAGCAATAAAGAGCAACCTCTTTGTTCTCGACGTCGCAAATAGGTTGACTAACGGACACCCCCACAGTCTCCAGAGCTCTCGACAGACGTCCTGGTGCAACGTCCATTCCGTCGGCAGGATCTGATCCTGTCGGCTGAGAAGGTCTGCTCTGACGTTCTGGACTCCTGCGATAAATCTCGTCAGGATCCTTATCCGTCTCGCATCTGCCCACAGCAGAATCTCCCTCGCTAAATAAAAAAAGAGGATGGGAGTGTGTACCTCCCTGATTCTTTAGGTACGCAAGGGCTGTGGTGTTTGTCCGAGTTGACTTGGACTACTTTCTCTGCAACCTTTTGTTGGAAGAACTGTAGCGCCAGAAAAAACCGCCGCTAGTTCCTTCACATTGATGTGCCAGGACACCTGTTCCCCCCTCCAGGTGCCTGACACTTCCTCCCCTCCTAGTGTTACTCCCCATCCCGACACCGAGGCGTCGGAAAAACAACACTAGGTCTGGGCTCAGAAGCTTTAGGGACAACCCCTCTCGAAACTTCCGAGGATCTAACCACCATCTTAGATGGTTCTTCACCGATTTGGTGATGAAAAAGGTCGCATCCAGATCCTCTCTTACTCTCCATTCGTCTGCTAAGAAAAACTGGAGAGGTCTGAGGTGTAGTCTTCCAAGGGAAACAAACTTTTCCAGCGAGGAAATGGTCCCAGCAGACTCATCCACTCCCTCGCCGAGCAAGCTTCCTTCCCCAGAAGGCCGAAACTCTCTCTAAGCCTTGCAGCTGTCGTTCCTGGGACGGAAACGCTCGAAAAGCCACTGAATCCATCTGAATCCCCAGATACACGATGGGACTGTGTTGGGTCAGATGCGACTTTTCGAGGTTGACCAGAAGTCCCAGGGACTTCGCCAAGGCCAACGTGAAGTGAAGGTCCTTCAGACACCTTTCTTCTGACGATGCTCTGATAAGCCAATCGTCGAGATACAGGGACACTCTTATTCCTGCAGAATGTAACCATCTCGCTACGTTTTTCATGAGCATGGTAAATACCATCGGAGCCTGTCTTAAACCGAAACAAAGGGCTCGAATTGCCAAACTTTGTCCCTTAGCATAAACCTCAGAAACTTTCTTGAAAGATTCAGCTGCTTACGTCCAAGACTGGACGCCACCCCGACGACTGCTTTGGTACCAGGAAAAGTCTGTTGTAATATCCTGGTGACCCCAGGTCTAAGACCTGCTCCACCGCTCTTTTCTTGATCATTTGATCTAAAAGATCTAAAAGAACCTGATGTTTCTCTCCCCTTGATACGACGGGGAAAGATAGAGGAGGAGGTCCACAAAGGGGATCTTGTACCCCTGTTCCACTATCTTGAGGGACCACGCATCTGTATTCTCTCTCTCTCACGCCCCCGCAAAGAACTTTAGCCTGGCTCCGACCGGCATGAAGGCTCTCTTCTCACTTAGAGGATTTAGGTTTGAAGGACCTCTTCTCACTTAGAATTGTTTCAAGACCCTCTCCTGCAAGCCCTCTCCCCGAGGAGCAGCTCTCGAGGGAGGAGCGCCACGAAAGGGTTTAACCTTCCTAGGAGGTCGTCCAAAAGACGACGTGGTAGGGACTGCGGGACGTCTTGAAGACTGGGCCAAGAGGTCCTGGGTAGCCTTCTCTTTGTAGGCTCACTGCCAGGTCCTTTACCATAGCCTGGGGAAGAGATGGCTCGAAAGAGGTGCAAAGAGAAGCTCCGCTTTCTGCGATGCAGAAAACAGACCTAGCTGTAAAATTGCAGAAAAGCGCTCTCTTCTTGAGGAAAGCAGTGCGAAATGAGGACACTAACTCTTCCGAACCATCCCTGACGGCCTTGTCCATGCAAGATAACACATTGGACAGCTCCCCCAGACTCAAAGAATCAGGACTCCTAGATTGAAGATCCAGGACTCCTAGGCACCAGTCTAGAAAGTTAAAGACTTCCAGAGTCCTTAACAGACCTTTCATGTGATGGTCAATCTCCGTTGGTGTCCATGAAATCTTAGCGGTCGATAAAAGAGATCTCTTCTGGGCATCGACCAGACTAGCAAAGTCCCCTTGGGAAGACGACGGGATCTTAACTCCTACTTCACCTTTGGTCTCATACCAAATGCCGCCTTTCCCACTGAGTCTTGAAGGCGGAAGGGCGAAAGTCGACTTGCCCTGATCCTTCCGACGTTCCATCCAATCCTGCAACTTCTTGAACGCTCTCTTAGTGGACAAGGAAGTTTTCCATCTCCACCACCTCCGGAACCTTGCACGACTTCGATGACGAAAACTGAGAGGGTGGAGACTTGGGAGCTGCAGGCTGGAACTTCTCACCAAAAGAAGAGCGTAAAAGTCGAACCAGCACCTTGTAGTCGGAAACCGACGAAACTGACGGCTGTTCTTCCTCAACTGAGTCGCAGGACTACTAAGCTCTCCTTCCTCCCCGAAGAGGCAAAGGAGATTGAACCTCGGAGAGGGCGTGCTTGCCCAACGGGTCTAGCCTTCAACAAAGGCTTTCGAGGATGACTAATATCAGCCTCTTCAAAGCGACCGACCTTCTGTCGATCCTTAGAGCTCGAAACCACGAAGAGCGTTCCTGACCAGCGCTGCGCGTCAAGAGAGGTCTACTCTTAGTCGCTCTCGAGGAGCGTCCTTACGTTTTACGCCTCAAGCGTTCCAGCTTTCGCTTTCAAAAGCGTCCTTCTGGGCGCTCTCGAAAGCCTTCTCAACAGGCAAAGCGTCAAGCAAAACATCCCGACGAGCGGTCTTCAAAAGCGTCCTGCGAGCGTCTTCAAAAGCGTCCTCCAAGGCGTCCTGCCGAGCGTCCTCAAAGGCGTCCTGACCGTGCGGGCGGAGACAGAGACGAACGAGGAGACGAGAAGGAGACTGCCTCGTCCTCTTGACAGGCAGTCTAGCGTCCTTCCTTCTTTTAGGCTCAACTGCTGCTGGGCGAGTCTTCTGAGCCATTAAGGCCGACAATTGGTCTTGAAGAGACACAAGAATACTCTTCGTTGGTGAAGAAACGAGAGGAGGTGAAGGGCTGCGCCTGCGAGAAGACGAGGGGCGAGGGGACGCCTCCTTCCTTCTCACAGGTACAGCAACCTGCCTCTCCGAGGCGCGAGAGAAGCGCTTCTCAGCGTCGTCCTCGGACGACGTCCTACCTCTCTTCTGTGGAGGAAACGCGTCATACGACGCAGGCGAAGACCGCAACGATAGCGGAGAGAGGGGACGTAAAGCGTCCTCCCTAGGAAAAGTCCTTTTCAACGACGCGAGTCTCTCCGAGGGGCACTCCACCCCTGCGCGGGTAGGGGAGGGCGCCTCGGAGGACGAAAAAACAGTCCTTAAGGATGCGAGCCTGAGCACGCTCCTTGGCAGCCTGGGGGGAAGTAGCAACAGGTCCTGCCGAAGGGACGCCAAGATCGTGGGGAGCCCCCGTAACCCTCTTGCGGCTTTCGACATGCCCAACTCCCTGAGTTCTGGGAGTCCGACAAGAGGTCTTGAGACCTAGAGGCATTATGGGGCCGATCTGACGCCCCATCCCCCACAACACTAGGGGCACGATCACACACATTACTCGAGCCGTTTTCTAGGGCCAACACTTTGGACTCTAGAGTGCGTAACGACTCTAGAATCAGAGAAAGGGCATTACCTTCTCCAGACACAGAACTAGGGCCCTCAGGCAACAACACAGGATTAGGTGAAGCAAATTCTACTGGTGTTAAAATAGGAGAAATGTTACTTCCCTTACCTTTCGTAGAACCGCTCTTGGAGGAAGACCTCCTGATCCTATCGCGCTCCAACTTACGCCGATAGGATTCATACACCTTCCATTCATCCTCAGTCAAACTTTTGCATTCATCAACGATCATCCAACAAACAAACATGCCCCCTACACCCCATACATACTGTGTGGGTATACCGATGATTTCGGTAGCCTCACCTTGCAATCACTTCTCTCACACTCTGAAGCTCACTGAACTTGATCCCGACATCACGTTCATAGAAAAGACAATCCAAAATCCAAAAACAGTCCACTATCGCGTATGCCAATCCAACAATCCAGAGTCAAAACCAAAAGTCAATCCAGATACTTATAACGAGTCAAATCCAAAAATCCTGGGCGGAGGTCTGTAAACAGGTGTTTACGACCGGCGACAGAAAAAATATGAATAGAAAATGGAATGTTCCTGATATCCGCCTCCCAGCGGCGAGGAATGGGTACTACCACCTGGCGCCCACTGCGTGTGCCGCGAGTTTTGAAATTCTGTCGGACTTCGGAGAATACAGCTATATATATATCTGTCAGGTAAGTTCATGAACAAAACGATAGTTCAAGCCAAAACTGGAAGTTCCCGTCCGTTCTCTCTATTCCAGGTTAATCGCCTACTGTGAGATACTCTTCTTTCAGCAGCAGTCTCCTTCCAAATGCTAGAAATTACAGGAATTCGGGCATAAGCGAGGTTCCCGATTATCGTGTAACAATTATCGGGATTCTCGCTCACTTTGGACCGTGTCTCGCCTAAGTGTTTGGAGATCGTAAAAAACTCGAACACTCTGAGTGCGCTAGAAATTCCGTAGAAATCTAAGCACTCTGCGAAACCCCCACCGAATTCGTCAAACGATATCGGCTGTGGGTCCTCTCGATTCCCGTAGAAATCGAGAAAGGGGCAGGATCCCCTCCTCAACGACCGGGGCTTACGTCAGGTAGGACCCGAAGGTCCCCCCGGTAGCGCAGCCCCTAACGTGGGATCTTACAGAGAAATCTCTGTAGGATCCCTCCCCTTTCCCTCGTAGCCGTAAGGAGAGAGGGAATGGGGGAGGAATTGGATACTGACTCGCCTTCCCAGCGGGAACTAGCAGTTTGGAGAAGAAAAGGAGCAGCCATCGCCTTACGGCGATGGCCTCTCAGAGCCTGGGCAAAACGTTTTTCCCGAGGAGGGTTACGAACTCATACTGTAGGTAAGGGTCTGCCGCCACTGTGAACGTCGTCTGGGTGGGGCTGATCGACACCTGACAGGAGAGAGCCGATACCGTCCTCCGACTCATTCCAGTCCTCGTCGAGGTCGAAACCTCTCAGGAGGACCGAAGGGGTATTCAAATACGGTGTCCGAAGACACGTAAAAACGCCTCTGTCGCAGTAGAGGAGGTGGAAGTAGCTTGTTCGACCGGCCAGAACTGAGAGAGCCTTCTTGTCCGGAGACGAGAGAACTACCTGGTTCAACACAGTCGGCAAGCTCCGATCGCGGTGCCCACCGCAGACCCACCGTCGATTTGGGTTCCTCTCGGGCCCCACCGTCGATTTGGGTTCCCTCTGGGCTAGGGCCCCAAAAACGACTCGAGCCGAGACGTGGCTCTGCTGGTGGGAGCGGCAATCCTTCCCCGAGGTCGTTGTGCTGACGAATCAGCACCATAACCTCGGCAAAGTTCCTGTGGATCTCGGAAGTCACAGCATCTTGCAGAGTATGGACCGTTAAGCCCTTCGAACAAGAGCATATTCCGAGAACCTTCCTCCTAAGAAGGGGGGAACAGCGACAGCCCTCTCGGGTCTTCTCCATCCACTTGCGCATACGTCCTGGCCGGTCCAAGAACCGTGCCTGGCACGTAGGGCGTCGTGGTGGGATCATGAGGGGCGCACCCCTCACGATCACTCCTCAATACCTCGCTCCTCCCGGTGTAACCCGAGGAGGTTGAAGGTACGGGAGAGGCAGACCTGACGCTCCCTTCTCGCTCGCTGGCAGAACCAGCAGGCTTGGAGGGCTGCAGGCGATCGTCAACCCGCGGTGGCGATCGAGCTGCAGGCCTGGTCGAACCGTCTCGCTGTGGAGAACAGCTGGACTGAGCACAGCGGCCCCGATCTCGAGTGTCAGGAAGAGCTGGTGCTGGTTGCCGTACCCGATCGCTCTGTGAGAGCGACGGTCCAGGCGACCTGCAGGCTCCACTGTCACGGTGAGACCGGTGCTTGTCGTCACGGCACGTCACGTCGCTGGTTCCAGCGAATGGGGGGACCTCTTCCCAGCCTCAGCCCGTGGCCGGTCGTGGACCGTCACGTCCCCGGGTAGCCAGCTGGTCGCCGCGAGAGCGAGAGCTGGTCTGGTGAGAGTCGCGTGAGCGGCTGTCACCAGTCTTCCGCTCCGTGCCATGAACCTGACGCTGAGCTGGCTCAGAGGACTGGTTCCTGGCTGCACGGTCGCTGGTAGGCGACCATACACTCGGTACTCCCGCGAACGAGAGGCCGAGACGGACCCTGATGCAGTGGCAGAACCACTGACACCAGGCGAGGAAGTACCGGTGTTAGCCGGTACTCCTCTGGTCCCCGTAGTCTTCTTCCTTGCGGAAGAAGAGACGGGCCCCGCTCCCGAAGGAGCAGGAGGACCAGCGGAAGGAACCCTCCCGTCCCACCGAGGTGAGACGGGTCCCGAGAAGCTCCCGAGGGAGACTTCTTTGGAGGGAGGAGGCAACCTTCTTCTTATCGGCTGTGAAGCCTTAGAAGTCGAAGGGGAAGAGGCGGCAGCCAACGACGATGAAGAAGATGAAGACGACGACACCTTCCTCCTCTTCTTCGTCAGCTTCCTCAGGACAGACGTAAGATCTGCTATCCAGGGCGGAGCCGGGGCTGCTGTAGCCGAAGCCACAGGGCCCGGACGCACCTGTACAGACAGACCAAAGTCTGGGGTAGTACCACCACGAACAGGGACGACGTCAGCAGGTATGGGCATCTCAGGAACAGCAGGCACAGCCAGCACAGCATCGGCAGGGACAGACCAGCGCAGCAACGGCAGGGACAGCCAGCGCAGCAACTGCATGGACAGTCAGCCCAGAATCGGCAGGTACAGCAGGCACCACCGGAAACACAGGAAGTGGAGCGCAGCCAGCAACATCCTGGTAACGGCGGCAGGTCCAGGGGCGAGCTCTGGGGCAGCGGCACGCCCCCTCCCCCCTCTCGGTACTGGCGAACGGCACTTCACAGCGGCTGTAGGCAAGGACTGTTACCATGTGAGGCGGAGTACACCAGGTGAGGAGGGACGTCGTCACCTGGAGTCGATATCGTTGTCGTGGTCACCACTCCATGGGTGACCGCAGTAGGCCCAGACATAGAACCGCAGCCCCTGGACACTAGCGCGCCCTGCAAATCGAAGGAAGCCCATACCTCACCAAGGTCCACCCTCGTGGCAGTAGCACCTGCGGAAATAACAGTAGTAGTGATTAGTGGGGGGAAGTTCCCTCGCGCGGGGGGGTGAGCCCCACACCAAGAACGAGCGGAAGACCCCGAATACAATTGTACATCGGGCACCGAGCGCCCTTCCCCGCGCTCGACGGATCGGGCGAGGAGAAGAACCCAGATAAACCTACCCCCCCGAAGGGAAAGGGCCAATCTGTGGGAGCTGAGCGGGGGGGGGGGGGGGGGTTTTCTCGTTCCCCACCCCCGCACAGCACCCACGTACCCAACAATGAATAAGAGCCCGAGAGCAATCGTGCCCTCGGCACCGAATGCAAGGGCATAAGGATCAATCCCTGACTGAGCGGAACTTGAACCAAATACATAAATATTGATGCAATCAATAATAAAAGGCAATAAAATGAAAAAGAATCTTGCATTACGATTCACTTCACAATGAATAAGGGCTCGGATCGAGCGCATTTGCGCCCTCGGTACGAGGCGCAATGGGTAAAAGGTAAAAAAGGATCCATTCCCCGATTATGAACGGAAACCTTGATCCATAATGAATTGATGCAATCAAAATATATATGAAAATGAAAAAGAATACTGCGCTTGCGATTTCACTTCATACAAAATAAAAAGGGGAAGGATCATTCCCGGGAAATAGCGGAAACATTGATCCAAGTACAAATACTAATGCAATCTCAATAAAATATGAAAATGAAAAAGAACTGCACTTGCGATTTCACTTCATTCAAATAAAAAGGGGAAAGGATCAATTTCCGGGTAGAGAAAAAGGAAAACTGGATCCAAAATGAGTATTGCTACAATCAAAATAAATATATGAAAAATGAAAAAGAATACTGTACTTGCGATTCCACTTCCATACAGAATAAGTTTTCGTGCCGAGCGCATTTCGCTCGGCAACGAGCATACAGGTCAAAAAAATATAAATGAAAAGGGCACTTACTTACGATTTCATCTACACATTTCCAACCAAAATATAAGCTCAGAGCGAGCGCTCTCCCGCCCTCGCACCGAGCATCACAATATGAGGATTCATTTCTGGGGAAAATGAATTCCCGCACTTACGCCCTTCAGTCCCGCACTCGGGTAATCGGAGGGCGTGAAGAAACCAAGATCCTTTAATTCACAATTGAATTCAATGGAAATAAATATGAAATGATTGTACTTACAATTCAGTTTCACTAGATAAAATAGAAAAAGAAAACACAACCATGCGAAAGCAACGACGATGAAGCGGGCAGAGAGCGATGATACACGTCTACACGCCAGCAGGCCGAAAGGAAAAGTGATTTGTTTACCTCCCAGTCGCGCGCGCGCGCCTGTCGGACAAGCAGTTAACTACCGAACCCTTGTTCGAAAGCTTACGACCTATCCAGCTGACCGCTAGTACCTTCCTATTGTAAAAGGACCGAAGGTTTGTATGCCGTGTCGGAACAAAAATATATATATACAACTCAATCTCCCAAAGAAAAATATAATGAAATTGAGTAGTTATAAATAGGCCTAAGCTTTCACATGAGCAGATTTTGCTCTCTCTCTCTCTCTTATCCACTTTTAATCCACATTTGAAAAAATATTATCTTCAATCTCTCAAAGTAAATATAATGAATCAAGTATCTCTATAGATAGGCCTATGCTTGCGCGCGCTCTCTCTCTCTCTCTCTCTCTCTCTCTCTCTCTCCACTTTGAAACATTTGAAAATATTATCACTTAATCTCTCAAAGTAAATATACTGAATTAAGTATCTCTATCGATAGGCCTATGCTTGCGCGCACTCTCTCTCTCGTCATAATATTTCATTCTTAATGTATTGTTCCTCACGATTTCCACAAGTACTGCCCAAATTTTAAAACCCTTTCTCTCATTGTTTAAGATCCGTCTGTAATTACGTATGAATTTTACGTCAGTTTAGTGTCAAACATTACTTATGAATAAGGTTTCACAGTAGGTTTTAAAAAAGGATGATCAATATTCTACCCTGAACTGACGTTACCAAACCAACATTAACGAATATTAGAGCCTGTTTCTACATTCAAGTATAAATGATTATAGGACCTCAACAGAATCTATGGTGTAAAGTTGATGGAAATCTAGAAAGCAACAAACGCTATGATTTTGAAGCTCCGCCCCCTTTCAAGAGTTGCCAGGTGTGGCATTATTGAACAATATATGTCCGAAGACTATAAAAAAACTGTATCTTAACTTTTCTTGCCGAGTGTACAATAGTAGCTGTCATACATTACTTTCTATTACATCTTATTTTAATGGAGCACCAAGTAACTGTCTTTCCTGATGGTGCTCAACCTTTCTAATCAAAGCCCTTTCCCCTATTCAGTATTCATAATTAGTAATCAAAATGCACAAGGGTGCCTCCTCTTTGGCTATGACCTTCAATGGAAGACCTGTAGCTCCCACCAAGTTACTTCGGATCACCGAAGATTAGCGACCCCTAATACCTCTCCTGAAGAAAATCGACCCCAATATTTTCCTCCTGAAGAAAAGCGACCCCAATATTTTCCACCTGAAGATAAACAACCCTTGCTTGTTGGTGTCTCCAATCTTCAGGTAACCCAACTTTAGCTCATAATATTAAAGAAAAAAGGAGAAAAAAATATAGATATATATTCATTAAAAACTACTTTATTAAACATTTGTTAAAAATGACAATTTGTCGAAAATTGCATTTTTCCTAACTATACAAACCTGAGGTCCTTTAACAATAGGAAGGAGGTAACTAGCGGCAGCTGGGACGGTCGTAAGCTTCGAACAAGAGAACGCTAGTTAACTGCTTTGTCCGATCGTGCGCGCGCTCGCGCGCCGAGAGGTGAAGAATCACTTTTGCTTTAGGCCCATGCAAAAAGTTGCAGATGAGGGTGGCATGAGGTGGGACTATATGTAAAGGACCTCAGTTTGTATAGTTAGGAAAAATGCAATTTTCGACAAATTGTCATTTGTTCCGATACGTAATACAAACCCTCGGTCCTTTAACAATAGGAAGACTCACTTCTTGGTGGAGGAATCTGAGTCTTTTTGGTGAACAGACTGGTGTTCGTCCAACCCTGGAGTGCCTCCCTGGTTCGTAAGAGCAAGGGAGGGATCCAAACCTCTGTCCGATTGATCGGGGTGTGCACCGCAGGATCAATGGTCAGACCTCTGGGCCAAGTACTAAGAGAGAGGCAAGCGTATCTCTTCGTACCAGCAAGCAAGAACTTGTTCCTGTTTGCAAGAGACAATCATAAAATGATGGTTTGTCTCAAGTTTGGCATCCACTTCCTCCCCCTTGTTGGGGGAAGGAATGGTGGATATTACTCCTACTATCCTAACTGAAAAGGGATAGGATGGTGCTCTATTGAGTAGCTCACCTGCATCTCGTCCTTACCCAGCAGGGTGACGACCGTGGTCCCTCTACCCAAAGGTATGAGGGGAAGAAAAAGATGGGAAGAGGAGCCAGTCACACTCTCATTCCTCATCCATTCTTACGGTCACACCAGGACTCGATGCTGTTCAGCCTGCGAGGGTCTGGGTTAACTACACAACGTGTTGAGCAACCACCAAGGTTCCCAAGGAAAAAGATCCAAGGAACTGTGGGCAATATCCTGAAGGTAGAAGGAGGTGCATGCGGTCCGGTTGGACCAGGCGCCTGCCTTCATTACCTGCGCCACGGAGAAGTTCTTGCGGAACGCGACGAGAATGATGAAGAGGCGTCCACACTCATCCTGGGGTGCGAGTTTCTTCAGACAGCTCCGTCGCACCTTCACAGGACACAGCAGCATAGCCTTCGTATCGGAGGCGGTGACGTCCATTAGGGAGGGTATTGTGAAGGACTCGAACCAATCGTCAGTTACCGAAGGGTTCTGAGTCTTCGCTACGAAGATCGGTACGAAATCGAGCGTCACAAATCCCCATCCCTTTGTGCTTGACTTCTCAAGAGAAGTCATGCAGTTACCTAAGACGAAAAGAAGGGAATAGTCGTATGACCTATCCCTCTTCTCGACTTTGGTTATGTACAGTACTCATACTGACAAGCTATTAAGACGAAGTAATGATTGCTCTGGAACAACCGAACTAAGTCCATAGCATAGTTTCGTAACTGACTCGGGCGCTCTGACAGCTGCCGACTGACTGGTTCGGAATCAGTAGAGGCAAGTTGTCCAAGCATCGGGTAAGTCACGTGACCTTCGCCCTTTAAAGAGTTATGCTGAGAGACAAAACAAATAAAATATTTGTTAGTCACCGATGCCGGACGGCGCGGCGATGATTCTCTTAATGCATAGCTCAAAAGGCGAAGTCAATTGCCTTCAAAAGACCGAGGTCCCTGATGCCAAGAAAATCTCATAGACGTTGAATCTCAGCTTAAGGAGAAAACAACACTATGTGACGTTGAAGACGAATGGTATGGCAATGAATGCAACCTACGTCTTTCCAGCTGAATCGAGAGAAGGAATCTCAGATTCTAAACCTGTGCTTACAAATGACTGAAAATGCTAACCGCCATTTCATTGCTGTCCGTTGTGCAATGAAAGCGGGGCGTTCTTCAGTAATGAAACACAGGAGAGCCGCTTGAAGAACTGCTTCTCATGGGCTGAACGTTTGGAAGTAGAGCTGGCAGGTGTGGGAGTAGGCGGATGTCTTTCAATACATCTGCTAATCCAATCCGGGTGAACAATGAACAATTGTACACCTCCGAATACAAGATATTTTGAGGACAAACTCAGATTCCGCAAAAATCATTCGCATTATCGGGATACGATGCAGCAAGAGACTATTACAGAATTCTGTTACCGTGCGGTAAACAGAAAGATGAGAGTCGAATAGATATCTCTGTTTAAAATTCTCGCAATACCGAAGACGATGAATACTAGCGTTTCTCAGCAGTAGATGGTCATTCATGTATGCGAGAATCCCCGTTAATCAGAGACTTAAGTCCGTGATTGTTGGGCAGAGATACGGTTGTTATTCAATCAAAGCAGGTGAGAAAGACATAAACAACCGTCTATCTCAAAGCGGCAGCTGATACTGAAATGCCTCGGGCAACTTCAATACGCAGTAGCTGTCGCTGACTCGTCATCCTGAGTTGCCAAGTAATCCTTTCCACGAAGGAATGCGTTCGGCTAGAACCACCGAGCATAAAAAGATATGCTCGAGCAATTATATTTAAGCGAAACGAATTTCGGTAAATATAAAAGCTTAAATGGTGTTGTTGTGACAACACCATAAGTATATAAAATTGAAACTGGAAACTCCTGGGAGGTTGCAGGCAACCCGGGTTGCAGTTCAATTAGAATACTTTTCGTCTAAGTCGCAATCCGTAGAATAACCAGGATATGCGCCTACCCCTCGGACCATTCAACTGCTTAGCAGAATCATGTCGCGAGGTTAATATACGTAGTATATTTGTAGGATTCTGAACAACGATCTCCATCCTAATTCTTTCCTTCAAGAAAACAAAATAAGGATTGGAGATCGACCACCTTCGTTCTCTATTAAAGAGAGTGAAGGAGAAGTCTTCCTCGAAGGAAAGCTTCAATGGTGAACAGAATACTAAGACGATAGTTCCAGCCAAACTGGATATTCCCGTCCGTTCTTCTCTATTCCAGGTTGGTCGCCTACTGTGAGATAGTCTTCTTTCAGCAGCAGTCTTCTTCCTAATGCTAGAAATTCCAGGAATTCGAGCATAGGCGAGGTTCCCGATTATCGTGTAACATATCGGGGATTCTCGTCTCGCTCACTTTGGACCGTGGTCTCGCCTAAGTGTTTGGAGATCGTAAGAAACTCTAACACTCTGAATGCGCTAGAAATTCCGTAGAATTCTAAGCAGTCTGCGAAACCCCCACCGAATTCGTCAAACGATATCGGCTGGTGGTCCTCTCGATTCCCGTAGAAATCGAGAATGGGGCAGGATCCCTCCTCAACGACCGGGGCTTACGTCAGGTAGGACCCAAGACCCAAGGTCCCCCCCTGGTAGCGCAGTCCCCAACGTGGGATCCTACAGAGAAATCTCTGTAGGATCCTTCCCCTTTCCCTCGTAGCCGTAAGGAGAGAGGGAATGGGGGAGGAATTGGATACTCGCTCGCCTTCCCAGTGGAACTAGCAGTTGGAGAAGAGTAGGAGCAGCCATCGCCTTGCGGCGATGGCCTCTCAGAGTCTGGGAAAACGTATTCAGGAGAAAACGTTTTCCCCGAGGAGGGTTACGAACTCTCACTGTAGGTAAGGGTCTGCCGCCACTGTGAACGTCGTCTGGGTGGGGCTGATCGACACCTGACAGGAGAGAGCCGATACCGTCCTCCGACTCATTCCAGTCCTCGTCGAGGTCGAAACCTCTCAGGAGACCGAAGGAGTATTAAATACGGTGTCCGAAGACTCGTAGAAAACGCCGCTGTCGCAGTAGAGGAGGTGGAAGTAGCTTGATCGACCGCCAGAACTGAGAGAGCCTTCTTGTCCGGAGACGAGAGACTCTGGTTCAAGACAGAATAGGCAAGCTCCGATCGCGGCATACCCACCGTCGGTTTGGTTCCCTCTCGGGCCCAAAACGACTCGAGCAGAGACATGGGCTCTGCTGGTGGGAGCGGCGATCCTTCCCCCCCGGTCGTTGTGCTGACGAATCAGTGCAATAACCTGGGTAAAGTTACTCTGAATCTCGGAAGTTACAGCGTCTTGAGGAGTAGGACCGTCTAGTCCCTCCAACAAGAGCAGCTCCCAGGACCCTCCTCCTTCAGAAGAAGGACCAGCAACAGATCCCTGACGGTTGCCTCCAATCACTTGCGCGTACGTCCTGGTTGGTCCTAAGACCAACCTGGCACGTGCGGCGTCGTGACGGGATCGTGAGCGGTGCATCTCTCAACGATCACTCCTATATACCTCGCTCTTCCTGGCGTATGCCGAGGAAGTTGAAGGTATCGGAGAGACAGAACTGACGCTACCCCCTCTCCCCCTGACGGTCGCCTCCAATCACTTGCGCGTACGTCTGGTTGGTCCTAAGACCATACGTGGCACGTGCGGCGTCGTGACGGGATCGTGAGCGGCGCACCTCTCACGATCACTCCTAGCTACCTCGCTCTTCCCGGTGTAGCCCGAGGAAGTTGAAGGTAGTGGAGAGACAGACCTGACGCTCCCCCCCGCTCGCTGGCAGGACCAGCGTACGTGGGGGGCTGCAGCCGATCACCAACCCGCGGTGGGGATCGATCTGCAGGCCTGGCCGTGCCGCTCACCTGTGGCGAGCGGCTCGACTGAGCACGTCGACCCCGGTCCCGTGCGTCAGACGAGCTGCTGCTGGTCACCGTATCCGCCCGGTCCCTGTGGTAGCGGGCGGTCAGGTGACCTGCAGAGCTCGCTTTCGCCGTGAGACCGGTGAGCGTCCTCGCGGCACGTCAAACCGCTGGTACCAGCCGAGGCTGGTACCGTCGGTCGAGGGGACCTGGGGGACCTCTTCCCAGCCTCAACCCGTGGCCGGTCAGAGACCGTCACGTCCACGTCCCGAGGTACCGGCTGGTCGCTGCGAGAGCGGCCGCTGGCCTGGCGAGAGTCACCTGAGCGGCTCTCGACAGTCTTCTGCTCCGTGCCTCGTCATGACGCTGAGCGAACTCAGGCGTCTTAACTTTGGCTGCACGGTCACCCGAAGGAGATCGTACACTCGGAACTTCTCGCGGACGAGAAACCGAGCCGGTACCTGGCTTAGCAGCAGAGCTGCCAAGACCAGGCGAGGGTGTACCAGCGGTAGCCAGCACACCCTTGGTCCCCGTCTTCTTCTTCTTCTCAGAAGGGGAGACGGGCCCGTTCCCGAAGGAACAGGAGGACCAGCAGAAGAACCCCCCGTCACACCGGAATGTGACGAGCCCTTCGAAGTTCCCGAAGGAGTCTTCTTAGGGGGAATAACAAAACCCGGTTACCAGCTGGTCGCTGCGAGAGCGGCCGCTGGCCTGGCGAGAGTCACCCGAGCGGTTCTCGCCAGCCTTCTGCTCCGTGCCGTGGTCTTGGCGCCGAGACGAACTCTGGCGCCGAAACTTTGGCTGCACGGTCTCCCGAGGGGGTGCGGACACTCGGGATCTCCGCAAACGAGAGACCGAGCCGGAACCTGGCGTAGCGGCATCGCCGCTAGCACCAGGCGAGGAAGTACCAGAGCTAACCGATACTCCTCTGGTCCCCAGTCTATCTCTTCCTTACGGAAGGGGAGACGTGGCCCCGCTCCTGAAGGAGCAGGAGGACCAGCAGAAGGACCCCCCGTCCCACCGGGGTGGGACGGGCCCTTAGAAGTTCCCGAAGGAGACTTCTTAGGGGGGGGAGGCAGCCTTCTTCTTCTTCGGCTTATGGGCCTTAGAAGTCGAAGGGGAAGAGGCAGCAAACAGACGAAGACGAAGATGACACCTTCCTCTTCTTCGTCAGCTCACGCAGGACAGTCGTCAGGTCCTCCATCCAGGCCGGAGTTGGGCCTATTGCCGAAGCAACACGGCCCGACTGCACCTGTCCGGAAGGACCTGGGACTGGGGAAGACACACCATGGGCAGGACCAGCATGGACAGGCGCAGGAACCAGGAGCGACAGGAACAGCAACCAGCTCAGGAGCGGCAGGAACAGCGGCAGCGGTAAACACAGAAGGGACAGCCAAGCCAGTAGCGGGAACCACATCAGCGACAGGTACGGCAGGCCCAGCCATCGCCTCGTAGAATCATCGGCAGCCAGCGTGGTACTGGCGGCCGGTCCAGGGGCGAGCTGCTGGAACAGCGAGTCTGGGGCAGGCAACACGAAGAAAACACAGGCGGCGGCGGCATACCCCTCCTCGGTACGGCGGCGACCGGCCCTAGAAGCGGCAGACGGCGCCACCGACACAGCATGGGGAGTGTAGACCAGCGGGGGGAAGCAGCATAAGCGGCCGTGAAGGTTGTAGTGGAGACCACTCCAAGGTCACCCGCCCCAGACCTCGCTAGACTCTGCAGCAGATGTGGATGCTAGGCACGCCCTGCAGCCGCAGTGGTCCATACCTGTCCAAGGTCGTCTCCCACGGCTGTAGCACCTGCGGTAGCACAGACAGATTAGTAAGAGGGGTTCCCTCACGCACGGGGGGGAGACATGCCCCACCCCGAACGGAAGGAAGACCCCAAAAACAAAATACGAGGAAGATGAGCGTGGGGGCAGGAAAGAAGACGAAGAATCGGATACCAAGGGAGTCGCGGGAGAGCTTTCCGACGACTTCCTGGCAGACCTTCGCTTCCCCTACCCCGCACAGCAGTGAAAAGTAATATGAAAATGAAACAGAATACTGCACTTGCGATTCACTTCATAGAACTTAGAGGGAAAAATCAATTCATTCCCGGTAAGAGCGGAAACATTGATCCATAACAATATGATGCTATCATAAATATATACGAAAATGAACAATACTGCACTTGCTATTTTCACTTTCACAGCAATAAATCGTAAGGATTAATTCCCGGGTAAGAGCGGAAATTGATCCAAAATTAAATTTGGATGCAATTAATAAATGAAAATGAAAAGAAAACTGCATTGCGAATCCACTTTCATTGCATTCTATTCATACAAAATAAGAGGCTCTTGCCGAGCGCAATCAAGCTCTCGGCAACGAACGCACAGGGCAAAAATATAATGAAAAAGAGTACTTACATCTTTCAATTACACTTTCGCCCAAAATCATGATCGGCGCGAGTGTCGCCCGCCCTCGGCACCGAGACATAATTCAAGGTTCAATTCATGAAAAGAGCGGAAATCGCCGTCTCTACGGCGATAGCTCCATGTGATTATTCTAATTAAGTAATGAAAATGAAAACAGTGTACTTACAGTTTCATTTTCAAGTCAAACCAAACCATTAGTAGAAAACACAATATAAACAAAGCATACGACGATGAAGCGGGCAGAGAGCGATGACGAACACGTCCTTCACACCCGCGGCCGAAAGCAAAAGTGATTCTTCACCTCTCGGGCGCGCGGGCGCGCGGGCGCGCGCACGATCGGACAAGCAGTTAACTACCGTTCTCCCCTTGTTCGAAGCTTACGGACCGTCCCAGCTGCCGCTAGTTACCTTCCTATTGTTAAAGGACGAGGGTTTGTATTACGTATCGGAACAACACAAATTTAGACAAACAATCAATAGTTAATTAAAAGCATATTGTCTTGCAATTTCAGTACAAAAATAATCAAACCTACTGTAAACCATGTGGCTAGGGCGTGCAGCGCAACATTACCTCTTGCCAGAACATACCGAGCTTGCCAAAAATCTTTAATATGCGGATAAGGTGCGAAGCGCCGTTCCGCCACGGCCTTACTGTAACCCGTTAATTCCTCACCTTAAGAAAAGCGACCCCAATATTTTCCACTTGAAGAAAAGTGACCCCAGCGTGTGTTGGGGTCGCTTTTCTTCAGGTGATCCGTTACTTCCTTTTAATTTACTATTTCAACAAAGGAATCATAACTAGAACAGGCAACATGCAGGCACTAAGGAAACATTATCTTTGAATTACATATGGTCCTTACAGGGTCCCTATGCAATGTGCTAACATGAAGGCAACAGCATACAAGTTCTTTAAGTCCCCAGTAAACTTCCTGCTGTAGGCACTGTCTTTCATAGCCAGAGCTCACCAGGGTACATTGCATCTTGCCTGGCCTAAGCTCACCAGTGCACACTGCATCTGTTATCTGTTGAAAGAGCAGATACCACACCTAATTATGAATTTAAATCTGGTTCAGAATTTTAACTTAATTGCAATTTGTTCTAAAATATGTCAGTGACAGTTTCCTTGAATATCTATCTATGCCTGTTAAATTCATGTTGCCTCTTTTAGCTGGTTCATATATTAGCTAGAAAAAAGGGCCATAAAAATAATTGTAATTTGCAGCAACAGTTACGATACCAACTACTAGGGCTATAAGTTTACCTACAGCCTTTAACAGCAGAGTATTTCTCTTGGGAAATTCT
>NC_087206.1:5681867-5708532 GCF_015104395.2 Macrobrachium nipponense | reverse complement strand
GAGACCATTCGGTCCCTATCACCTGATCCCGACGGCTGAGCTTGTCCGCTACTACATTTCCTCTTGCCTGGAATATAGCGTGCTGACAGCTCTATCGAGTGAGCCGTGGCCCACTCGTGCACCTGCACCACCGTCAACTGATGGAGCTAGAAGAGACACTAGCCCCCCCTGCTTGTTGACATATGCCACTACTGTGGTGTTTGGTCGCACATCAACACCACTGAGTGTCGCACCAAGCGGTCCTGAAATTCTCGGAGAGCAGTTGAACGCCGCCTTGAGTTCCAGACATTGATGTGAAGGTGCTTTTCGTGATGGTCCCACACACCTGCAGTCAGC
Source organism: Macrobrachium nipponense (assembly GCF_015104395.2). Taxonomy (NCBI): domain Eukaryota; kingdom Metazoa; phylum Arthropoda; class Malacostraca; order Decapoda; family Palaemonidae; genus Macrobrachium; species Macrobrachium nipponense. The sequence continues at coordinate 5,708,196 of NC_087206.1, read as the reverse complement.
AACTCCTCCAGGTGTGCGCCCCATACCCCTCGCGTCGATGCGTCGGAGAAACAGAAAGTCATCTCCGGGGGGGGAGTGCGTATGGGCCACTACCTCTTCTTAAGTAGGTTCATTGTCGTCGAGCCACCAGGCTAGGTCCTGCCTCACCTTGTCCGTGAGAGCCACGGGAAAGTAAGGAGGATCCTTGGCCTGAGACCAACTCGTCCCTTAGCCTCCACTGAAGAGACCGCAGGTGAAGACGCCCGTGAGGGACTAACTTCTCGAGTGACGACAGATGGCCGATCACGACTTGCCATTGCTGTGCTGCCTGTTCCTGCCGAGACAGGAACCGGCCGCTGCCTCCCTGAATTTGCTGATACGCAAGTCTGCGGGAAAGACCTGCCCTGCTACCGTGTCTATCAGCATACCCAGGTACTTCATCTTCTGCTTGGGTTCGAGATCGGACTTCTCGTAGTTTATCACGATCCCCAGATCGCGACAAAAACTTGAGGAGTCGATCTCTGTCCTGTAGCAACTGCGAGCGGGAGCTCGCCAGGACTAGCCAATCGTCGAGATACCTCAGAAGACGTATCCCGTGCGAATGGGCCCAAGCTGACACCAGAGTGAACACTCGCGTGAACACCTGTGGGGCGGTTGAGACCGAAACAAAGTGCCCTGAATTGGTACACCGTCCCGTCGAAGATGAAGCGGAGGTACTTTCTGGAGGACTGATGGATGGGTATTTGAAAATACGCGTCCTTCAAGTCCACTGAAAGCTGAAATCGCTTCCCCCTGATCGAGTCGAGCACCGAGCGTGCCGACTCCATCTTGAACCGCGTCGTGCGAACGAAGCGATTCAGGGGAGAGAGGTCTTATCACCGGACGCCAGCCCCCCGAGATGCCTTCTCCACTAGGAAGAGGCGGCTGTAAAAGCCCGGTGACTGGTCCTCCACGATTTCTACAGCTCGTTTCGCCAGCATGGTCTTGATCTCCTGTCGAAGAGCGTTGTCCTTTGCTGATCCTCGGACATAGGTCTGTAGATGGACCGGTTTGGAGATGAGGGGGGGCGAGACTCGAAGGGTAGTAGATATCCCTCCCGAAGGACGTCTACTATCCAGTTCTCGGCGCCGTAGCGCTGCCAAGTCGCCCAATGGCTCGCCAGGCCCCCCCACCCCCCCACTTCCGGCAGCAGGGTGAGGGGGAACGCCGTCCCTAGCGTTTCCCTCCTCGTTTCGACTTCTTTCCACCACCCTCCTCGGGGAAAGGAGGGTTGGGAGAGGGCTGATTACGGCCTCCTCTAGCAGAAGTCGAAACAGCAGGAGTCTTCGCAGCGGGGCTTGGACGGTGCAACGTCTTCGCCGCCGTGGAAGCGCTAGCCAAGCTCTTTGGCTTGGCCGCAGTCGCTCGAGATTGCCCCAGTAACCTTCGAGACTGCCTGGTGAACTAAGCGGTCACTGTCGTCAGTGCGCCGCCTTTCCACCGCAGCGTCCACCATCTCTCCGGGAAAGAGAGCTGGGGAACTCCTAATGGGTCCATTGCGAAGCCCGAGTGCAGCCTCACGCCCGGCCCCCTTGGTCACTCGGGTAAGGACTGCGTCCCTACGTCGAAGAACCAAGTTGGCCCACAGGTTAGCAGTCTGATGGGCGAGGTAAGAGATTCGCTCTTCCTCCAGACTGGCACAGTCTCCTGAAAGAAGCGTCGTCTTCGAGAGCAGAACTCCCGGAGCCGGCCGCTACTTTTGGATATTGTGAGGGACCACAAATCCAACCAAGAGACTGCCTGGAAGCGCTGCCATAGCGGTAGATTCCAGGGCAAGTGCCTCCTGCTGCGAGAACCATAGTTCTCCGACAGGAGCTGCTGCAGGGACACACCTGGAGTCAGCCTCGCTAACTCCGGGTTAACCTGTTTAGGTCAGTATCGGGTCTTCCTAAGGCACGTAGAATCGCCTCTGACGCTGTAGAGGGGTAGGAAGCAGCTTAGAAGACCGTCCGGATTTCAGCGAATCCTCCGTCCTGAGACGAGATTCCTCCACTTGATCCAGGACTGAGTCTGCAAGCTCTGATCGCGGTAACCCCACCATCATTTTGGGTTTCCCTCTTGGGACCCCAAATGATTCGAGCCGGGACGTGGGCTCTGCCGGTGGTAGCGGCGATCCTTCCGCAAGGTCATTATGCTGACGAATCAGCTTAATGACCTCTGCAAAGTTCCTCTGTATCTCGGGAGTTTACTGCGTCTTGTGGAGTAGGACCGTCCAGCCTCCTCCAGCAAGAAACAGGTCCCGCGGGATACTCCTCCTTCATAGAAGGGGAACAGCGGCAGACCCCTGACGGTCGCCTCCAACTACTTGCGCGTATGTTCTGGTCGGTCCTAAAACCGTGCCTGAGCCATACGGCGTCATAGCGGGGTCACGAGCGGCGCACCTCTCGTGTCACTCCTCGGTACCTCGCTCCTCCCGGTATAGCCCGAGGAGGTTGAAGGTACGGGAGAGGCAGACCATGACGCTCCCCCCACCCCTCGCTCGCTGGCAGGACCAGCGTGCGTGGAGGGCTGCTGCTGATCGTCAACCCGCGGTGGCGATCGAGCAGCAGGCCTAGCCTTGCCGCTCGCCTGGGGCGATAGGCTCGGCTGAGAACGTCGAGACCGATCTCTAGCGTCAGGCGAGCTGTTGCTGGTCACCGTCTCCGCCCGGTCCCTATGGGAGCGGCGGTCAGGTGACCTGCTAGGCTCTCTGTCGCGGCGAGACCGGCCAGCGTCCTCTCGGCGCGTCGAGCCGCTGGTACCAGCCGTGGCTGGTACCGACGGCCGCGGGGACCCCTTCCTCGCCTCAACCCGTGGCTGGTCAGCGACCGTCACGTCAACCCGAGCAGCCAGTTGATCGCTGCGAGAGCGTCCACAGGCCTGGCGAGAGTCGTGCGCACGACTCTCGCAGTCTTCTGCTCCGCGCCGCTGTCTTGACGGCGAGCGAGCTCGACGTCAAGACTTTGGCTGGACGGTCTCCCGTGGAAGAGCGTCCACTCGGTACTTCTCGCGAACGGAAGAAGCGGCCGAGACGGAACCTGGTTTGTTGCGGCAGAACCGCTAACACCATGTGAGGACGTACCAGCCGAGGCTGGTACACCTCTGGTCCCCGTCGTCTTCTTCTTTGCAGAGGAAGAGACGGGGCCCCGTTTCCCGAAGGAACAGAGGACCAGCAAAGAAAGCTCCCCGACTCGCCTGTGCGAGCCGGGCCCTTAGAAGATCCCGAAGGAGTCTTCTTAGGGGGGGAGGAGGCAGCCTTCTTCTTCTTCGGCTGTTTAGCCTTAGAAGTCGAAGGGGAAGAGGAGGCAGCAGACGACGAAGAAGACGACGAAGACGACGACGACATCTTCCTCTTCTTCCTCTTCTTCTTCGCCAGGCTCCGCAGGACAGACGTCAGGTCTTCCATCCAGGAGGGAGCCGGGGCAGTTGCCGAAGCAACAGGGCCCGACTGCACCTGTCCGGAAAGACCTGAGACTGTGACAGCACCACCAACAGCAGGAACAACAGGAACAGGTCCAGGAACAGCAGGAACAGCATGCACGTTATCTGAAAGGGAATGAGCAGCAGGGACAGCAACAGGTACGGCAGGCACGGCAGGGTTACCCACAGAGAGCCAGGCGTCCTGTCGGCAGCTACCGTCATCCTCGGCACTGGCGGCAGGTCCAGGGGGGTACTCTTGGGGCAGCGGAAGTCCGGGGTCGGCAACACAAAGAACCCAGGTGGCGGTGGCACCGTCCTCTTTGGTACGGCAGCAATCGGTTTTTGTATTGCAGCCGTGGGTGTCACCGACATTACATGTGGTGTATACACCAAGTGCGGTGGCATCTCATAAGCTGGTGTAGATATTGTGGTGGTGGTAGTGGTTACCGTACCATGAGTGACCACTGCCGACCCCGCCAACCGCTGAATCAACCCCTGTATACTAGGCACTCCCTGCAGTTCCAGCAACTCCCACACCTGTCCCAGGTCGTCCTTCGCTGATGGCACACCTGCGGAAGCAACAGTCGGGTTAGTTAGAGGGGTTTCCTCGCGCCTGGGGGGAGAAGAACCCCACCCAGAGCGGACGGAAGACCCCGAATACAGCTGGACGTCGGGTAGCGGGTGGGCGCGCCCTCCTCCACACTCGACGGATCGAGAGAGGAGAAGGACTCCGCTACCCCCCCCCCCCCGCAGGGGAAGGCGCGAAACGTGGGGGCTGGCCGGGGGCAGGAAAGAAGACGAAGTGTACCGTTACCAAAGGAGTCACTGGACTTTCCGATGACTTCTTTGGCGGCCGTAAGTCTCTTCCTGCCCTCGTACAGCACCCACTGCGCCTCGGACCAATTCATACATGTTACACATGGCTCGGTGCGGGAGCATTCTCGCCCCCGACACCGAGTACAAACCTCGTGTGGATCCACATCCACAAATGATCTGAATCCGCCGCATTTACGCCCCTCCAGCCCGGGACACACTCTACGGGCGACTGGGGGGCGCGGCGAAATCTCCATTTCTTGATCACTCATTATTACAATGAAAAAAGATGTAAATGTACTTACAAGCATACACTCTCAAACACACTAGGAAAAGAGGGCTGATACTCAAAGCAAACGACAAAGCGGGCAGAGCGATGACGAGCACGTCCTATCTCACACGGCCGAAAGCAAAAGAGATTTTGTTTACCTACCAGTCGCGCGGCGCGCGACTGTCGGACAAGCAGTTAACTACCGTTCTCTGTTCGAAGCTTACGACCGTTCCAGCTGCCGCTAGCTACTTCCTATTGTTAAAGGACCAATGGTTTGTATTACGATATCGGAACAACTATTTTATTTATCATAATTTAATCATAAATGATGACCCTTTGCTCATATATCGTAGCCTGGGGCACTGCTTGAGGCAAGATGGGCAACTCCTTCCTACGTAACACCCTCTCTCCCCCTTCACTGACTCCGGCTTATTACAGCGAATTTTCTTCTTCTGTATGTTAGCGAGATGTTTTCCTTGTATTTTCCACTTTGGCATGATGACTTCTTGCCGAAACAGAGATAAACAAACATAAATGCAGGAGAATGTCAGAGGTGAAACTCGAAGATGTACTCTCTTTTTACAAGACAATTTAATAAATCATGATTATTATGAATTTCATAGTCCATTTTGGGTATTAAAAAACCAAAACTATGTTATTTATCATAAATGAAGATCTCTTTGCTCAAAGATCGTAGCCTTGGGCATAGTGTGACGTGTGCTGTCAGGCAAGAAGGGGGCGTTACTAAGCAACCCTCCCCTCTCTCTTCACTAACTACGCGTATATTATGATATTCTGTAATAATGCTTGAGCGATTTTTCTTCGTCTGTATGTTAGCGAGATGTTTTGCTTGTCTTTTTCCTCATTGGCATGATGAACTTCTTGCCGAAACTTCATAAACATACGTGAAAAGCAAGCGAAAGTCCCACGAGGTGAAACCCGAACGTGTAATCTACTTGAAGTCTATGGTCGCACTGATTCATGGTTGAACCAGATACTCGCTTCTGCGAGCCACGGAAATCCTCTACAGATGCCATTTCTCACAATTTCTTTGCCAATATTATCAAATTTACGATAACAGAAGAAATATTGCATTTTCTTGTATGGATGAATGTTTTAGGCTTATTGAGTTATGTTTACTAATTACCTTGTAACTACGAAAGTAAGAGGAATTTTGACGAAATATTTCGTATACGTATCTCAATTGCCATATGAAGCTCCATGAATTTTTTTATGACTTTGCATTTTTCGCCCTATACCACTGTATATAGGGGTTCCGGCCGGCCCCCTTAAAGGGGCATTACTAGGTATTTGTACTTGACTGTCGTAGGAGAGGACAATTTAAAAGTAACGCCATGAAAAAATTGTCAAGTGTTAGTATAGGTGCCTATATATCTTGTGTGAAAGTCAGTCCATGATTTGGGGTGTTTTATAGTTTCACGGGCCAGTTTCCTGGGCCGCAAAACAACCAAATCCATCCGCACAGTAAGTGGTCCCTTCGCACCCCAAGTCAGGTTAGGTTGGTTCGTTTGGTTAGGTCACAACCATTACTGGGGGATCCAGACCCCCGGCCAGGTTAGGGCAAGCATTCAAAGTCAGGTTAGGTTGGTTCATTTGGTTAGGTCACACCCAATGTTACCACACTAGTTGTCTGTTCCTCAGCCGAAGGTTTGGACATGAAAATTGGCTGATGGTAAGCTTGGCCTGCGAAACTGTAGCCGCTCCCATGATTGGGGTAATGAATTCACCACATAGCTAGGTATCCATGATAAGAGTGAGATTCAAGTAGCAAGTGGTGTTATTTCTATATAAGCATTCTGCATTGTTCATCCCCGCGAATACTCAAGCCACCAGGAATTGGGACGTCAAATGTATTTCGCCATGTTTAGTATGAGCCCCTGGGGGTTAAATACAGTCGTCCGAATAAATATTACTTAAAATTCTTGTTCAGGAGGTAAAACTGCATAGAAAAACCGCAACTGCCGTAGTCTAGGCCACTGCATAATAATATAGATCTACCCAAAGAGCTGATAAAAATGGCAGGTTATTGTACCAAATTAGCATTGATAGGCCTAGTTTGGGGTAAAATTGGCATAGCCTAATTTGGGTAAAATATCGCTGATGACATAGGCTAGGTAGCGGTCACTCAATTTAAAACTTTGGTAATTCTACAGAATAGTTCCGCACAGACTGCAAGGAACGTAACCGCGAATATGACATCCACTAGGGATTGGGGCATCCAATGTATTTCTCCGCGTTTAATACTGGCCCCCGGAGGTTAATTACAGTTGTCCGAATATATTACTTAAAATTCTTGTTCAGGAGGTAAAACGGCATCGAAAACCGCAACTGCCATAGTCTAGGTCGCCGCGGATAAGTACCCTAGATCTACCGTCTAGGCCGCCATGGAATAGGTAGTACTGTAGATCTACCAAAACTTTTTACCCGACACCTACCTATTAGGTACCTATATTTGGTAAAACAACAAAATTACACTTTAAAGACTTAGGTACCTTTCAAAAGACTGTAGGTAGTTTCATTACCAAATTCTGCTATAGTGCACTGCCATAGGAAGTAAACGAAGCATAAGAAGTCTTCATGAAATATAGGTAAGTGGTGAAGGCAATTTTTGAATACAATATGGCATCCCACCAAAAGTCTGCAACCTGAACCTCGAAGCCAAAACCTACCCCAGCCTAACCTACAGCCAATTCGCCAATAAAGGATCCCAAACCGTTAATGGCGAGCAAGTCAGGAAACAGAAGACCACAAAAAATGGAATTTCATAAACTAGGTATTAATGGTCCGACGCACACAAACCATTGGGGAACAGTGGTAGGCCAACTCATGACATAAGGTAGTAGCCTACTATGTATATTTAAAGTTATTTCAATTAATAACTACATCATATACTACTTTTGTTATACGTGTATGACTTACTTGTAGTCTGCGTAGCCTCTCAGTAATGTTTAGTGTGCCTTTCATATCCTAATCTTGAAGAAAATTCTTAAAATATGATGCGAGCGCAAGATGGCGACAACAAAATCACGATCAGCAACATCGGAATGTAGAGACAGAGAGCACCAGAGCAGTCCGAGACTGAGATCAAAGACAATACACGAGAAATGGGAAGCTCAAGCCACAGCCGCATCGGCCGCATACAGTTTAGTTCCTGGCATGAATGAAGATGGCGGTAGCATTTCACCTGCCTACATCGTCTGTTTGTTTACTTTTTCACAAAGCGGGCATTCAATTTCATCATGAGTGGGCGTAGCCATCATCACCCGTGTGTGGTTTGCAATAGGACGAAAATGATTTTCCCATCTGATTTTTCATGCTTTTCCTCAGAATAAAGAAAGGTAATAAAATCATTACATCTGTTACAAAGTACATGATGACTTTTAGAGAAAATGAAGAAATAAAATAGACCAAAGCAAATTGAATGTCGGTGCAGTGTTATTCCGAAATAAATATTTGGAAAATATTTATAATACGGTGGACGCCTCTAAGCGGAAAGAAAATATATTTACATGTGATTTTCGACTAGAAAAAATATTTGCCATTTGAAACCCCAACAACCAACCTAACCTTCCTGGTAATGTACATCAGTAGCCTAATCATGTCAACAGTAAACCCTAACCATATCAGCGGTACCATAACCATGCCAAACAGTTACCTAACATGTCAACAGTAATTTGCAATGGAAATGAAGCTATCTTGCAAAACATATCAAAATCAACTAGAAAAACTATATTTTCTTGTCATTCTTGTCAATTGTATTTCAAATAAATACCTTAAAGTTATATTTGCATATCTGAAAATCTCTAGAAATATGAAATAAACCATACCAATTCCTATCACTGTCATACAATTCGTGAATATTGGGTCTCCATGCCTTTTCCAGATAGGCTTCTTCACAGCAACTTTGATATACTGTATATATACTGTAGTTATGTTATATTCTCAGCACTTACCATTGGGTTGTAGTTATAAATGTTTAGCTACCTTAATTTTTTCATTAATAAGCAACTATTTAGCGAACCAAAGTTTGTTCCATCAGGAAGGATGTATCTTGTGGGAGCATTCATATGGGAGAGCATAAGTAGGTTAGTTAAGTTAGAGTGACTTACTTTAATTTCAAGTTCACTAACCTTTTAATCTATGATTGAATTTTTCCTATATGTATGGATAAAAGCATTCAAAATAAAAGAAAATTACATGCAAACCAGCATATCTGCTCCCACAAGATCCATTCTACCGTTTCATCTAAGTTTCTGCATTATATGCTCATAATTGTTCAACTTTTTTAATGAAATCTTGTAATTGGTACCAACACCCCACATAGTATTCCAAAGTAAATTTACCATTTGGCAGCAAATGTACGCAGTAATACAGTAGTAATAAATTGGCAAAACAAGTTGTGAAAACCTATGATATTTGCTTGTACTGTACATGATGCAAAAAGAAACATGGTTCAAGTCAATTAGAATAATTGTTTCAAATTTTTTTTAGGAATGTGCATGCTTCTTGCAGAAATGGCATTTTACTAGAAAATACCAGGCAGAAGTGTTGTTTACATTACCTTCATAAAAGGGTGCCAATTGAATATGCATTTTTTGAGAACTCCCACAATTGGCTATGAGATTTTAATAAATTGGTTATAAATAGGTTTGTTTCCTATTTGATTTGTGATTTCAATTTTTATTTGCTTTTTATGGAAATTAAGTTAACTAGATTTTTGCTTATACAGTATTCTGTAAAATACAGCCATTTGCATTGTTATAAAAGGGTTACCTTACTTTTACTACTTTGTTGTTGTACTTTTTTTAGTTTTATTAACAATATTGCTTAACTTTTGCCTAATCAGCATGCAAGTTAAGTCTGCTTTTTCATTTTGATTTCATATTATTTGGTTTTTGATCATCCCATGCTTTGTTTGCTATTTAAATTCTGATATATGCATGTTTTGTTTGCATGACTTGTATGACTATTGCATGCAAACGAAGCATGTGCCATTTTCTTTTACTTTGTTTATGTTCTTTGCAAGCAACATTTTGTGTACAGTTGCTTATGGTATGTACAGTATACAATCATAAGCACAAGCCCAAAAAAGGAAAATAATTACTGTATACTATATTGGTGAAATAATAAGATAATATGAGAATAAGTTTGTTTCATTCTAACTGCCCTCTCAATTTTAGATAAAGATACTTAGCAATTAATGTTACATTAAACTGAAGGATTTTATTAATGATTCAGAAATGCCTAATATATGTCATAAGCTTATGATAGAGCCCTATAATCATGTTAACAGGCAATATTAATCGATTTAGTATTCAATAATTTGTTATAAAGAGAAGTTTATTGGAGCATAAGAATAAATTTTAACATTTAAAAAAGCCGCGCTACGCCACAGCCGAGTTTTTAGTTGAGGGCATAATCAATAGATGGCGCGCATCCTGACGGGTTGGATGACGTTTTTTTTTAATGGTATAAATAGTCAGTTTCCCATCTTTCGTTTATTGTCTTTGACTGAGATGATTCAGTGACAGTGTTGCCAAATAAAATACAGCCGTTTTCATAAGAATTCCCTAAAACTGATGCAAAATGTCCCTAGAGTTTTAGTAAAATATCCCTACGTCTTGTCACTTGCCCTCTCATCTTTTGAATTAGTTTATTTTCTTAACTTAGACACTTAGTGCTAACAAAGATATTGTAGTTACTATTCTAAACATTCTGTAGGATTATATTGAGTAGTTGCTTAATTACCTAAAAGGGAAAAAAGTATGTAGGTACCAATTAAGCTAAATATGTATCACAGTTTGTCTTTGACAATATTCGCCTATGCGTGTTCGCTAATTTTGATTACCCAAATTATGATTTCAGAGCATACCTCCACACATTCTGGTTCTATAATGCCGCTGAGGTGAATGTTCATCATGTGTTAGTTCATTTCTCTTTTTTCTCATTTTCTTTGGTGTTATCTGCCATAATCCCTAATTTACAGTACGATTATGAAGGGATTTGTCACCACAGTCAATTTCTAAAGAAAGATCTGAGTGAGGATTAGGGACGGGCATTAGCGCTAGACCTGCCAGGGAGGAACTGTTCAAGAGTAAACTTGTAAATTTATAACTTTTTAAAAGCGACTGGAGACTGGCGCCAGGGATCTTGGCAATCTGGCAACTAACAGCTAGCCACAAGAGGTGTCTATGTTCAACAGAAGAAGATAAGAAGGTACTTGAACCGAAGAGGTGAAAGGCAGTGAGCACGTGTATGACTAACTGTTGTAACAAATAAGTGGGCATAATTCTAAATTTTGCTATATGTGATCTTACTCCTATTAGTATAAAGAAAAGTTTTTTCTTTCTTCTTTTTTTTAGTCCCTACATTTTCAGCTACTTTCCCTGGGCGTCCCTACGAGTGTTGAAAAATGTCCCTACGTTTAGGGACATGTCCCTACGTTTAGGAACATGTCCCTATGTTTAGGAACATGTCCCTACAGTTGGCAATTCTGCGACAGACTGTTGACTAACAACTTGTTTATTTGTCTGTGCAACGGTGGGCAACTAATTTCCGTCATTTGTTTACAGAAATTTCGGCGGTTGTATAAACACAAAGCGAGAGTAGTCTCAACCGAACCATGTATTGATATATTTTTGGTCTTCCTACACGTTTGGTAATACTAGTGCCTATAGTGTATTTTGAGTTGCTGATTACATATACTGACATGTGATGAAGTGTGAAATTGCATTCTACTACACTTTGGTTGCAGTGCAATTTAATTGTAGCATATACCTATATCCATGATCATCCACCAACAACACACCATTACAGCCCCGATTGTACGTTGTAATAAAAAGATCAATTTCACAAAAAATGTAATATATATATATATATATATATATATATATATATATATATATATATATATATATATATATATATATATTTACATACGCACAAACTTTTAACAGATGCACCAGAAAGTTCAACCATCAGCATTGTACTGAAGTTATGCCCTTGAATTAGGAGTTTTTGTCAACAAAACTATTCAGCTTGGACAACATAACTTTTTTTTTAGTCAGAAAATTCCAGCAGATAAGAATTTTCGCATTTGCCGTTTCATATTCCCCTCGCGTCGAAACCACCAGAAATCGCCCGTAAAAGTTGAGAGTAGGTTTTGCGAGGGTCTGAATGGCTTACGCAAGTTCCCTTTTCTAACTTTTGCCTCAAGTAAGACTCTTACAGGACCACTTCAGAGCAGTTGTCGTGGGTGAATGAGAGACACATATTGGTGGGAAATGTCTACGGACGACGATTTCATAAGACACACAGACTCCTGTCTGCTTATCTTGGGCTGTAGGAAAAGGTTGACTCCAATTCTGTCACTCTAGAGGATGAATGAGTGTACTAACTTCTTCCATTCACTTTATTGTTCTTACGAATGTTAAGTTTTTTTTTTTTTTTCATTGTATAGTAAGTTGTTATATTTTTTTCGGAGGAATATAAGTTTCTCTTTTATCTGAGGGGCAGTGAAAGCAATCTACTAAACAAAGCTACTATCATGAGGATTACTGCTAAATGCAGTATTACAGGTATATAGGCCTACAGGTCTAAGCTAAATTTTACAAGCTTAGTGGAAGTCAGTGATCCTACGTTGGAGTTTAGATGATAACTCCCTTAGATTAAAAACATAGGTCATGGGTGGTGTATTTCTGTTAAGGAGATTGGCGAGTAGGAAAATATTTCTCTGTGCAATGAAAAACTATTGTAGTCGGACGAATCAAAACAACTCACTAGACACATGCCAGAAGGAAATCATTTTTAACCAACAATATAGGCTTCATTGCGCTATACATGCAATGCATTATAGTTATGCAGACACATATAATCTGTGACTTTGATTTAAATTTCAGAAACATTTTCATTTGAGCGTTTGTGAGTCTTCGAAATCGCAACAAACAAAATGTAGATGAGTAAAGGCAATGTGAATGTCGTCATGTTAAGAATTCTTTACTATTCCACTTTTCCGTGATATGGTGAAACGGCTTAAGATCGTCTGCTTCGAAAACCACCTCACAGGACACGTCACCAATGGCAAATGCTTTGTAGTGAAGCATAATGCCCTCACTCTATGTAAATGAGATTACCACAAACCGTTTGAAAAAGTGTTCAGGAGAATGATAACTTCTGTAACGTCATTTTGGAAGCAGATATAGAATACATTCTTATAATATTAGTGTCATTATTATTATTATTATTCTGTAAAGGTATTGGTGCCATACAAAGTTTTTCTTATTTATAAAAACTTATTTCACAAGACACGTATTTTTTTTTATTTATGATCGAAATATGCTGTCGGTGTTGTAGGCTTACTTCCTATGCGAAAAACTATTTGGAATACACGTCAGAGAGAGAGAGAGAGAGAGAGAGAGAACACATTTCATTCAATCCAGTATTTTTGATAATCCGTAATTCATTTTGCTAAATACAGGTTCCCGTGTAACCAGTGGGGAAATTACAAAGTTGTCGGTTGCTTCCCAAGTAATTCCAGAGGGCCATGGTAGACTCGCTGACTGGGTCGAAACACGTAGCTGTTAGATCATTGTGCTGAGATAACGTTAGTTCCCAGTACCAGATACCTCCGCATGAACGGCATCCCAGGACTTCAGTGAAAAAAGAAAAGACAAATTATTATTGATATTAGGGTAGTACCAGTTCATAGCTACAGTTATGCAATGATAGCATTATGGCTCTTGGATACGTAACCATTGTTCTTGTGTAATTGTTTTGTCACATTCTATTAACAGATTTCAGTAAATATTCCCTATAAAATGACATTATATAGATCGAACAATTCTGAGATGGAATATTAAATTGTAAATCATTATCTAAAAAAGAGAAGTATTATTTAACCAAAAAATAGGAAAAAAATGTCCACAAAAGAAGATAATTTAATTAATATGTAAATTTTTAAATTTATTATATCTCTTATAAAACGTCATAATTTCCTACACATACCTGATGACCAAACTACCTCAGCGAAGTCCATCTCCACTATAGGTCTAAAGGGGCACATGGGAATATGATCGAAGTACTTCTCGTTGAACGTTAACTGGAGTCTTAATTTTTCACCTAAAAAAGATAAGATATATATATAAGTATATATATATATATATATATATATATTATATAGTATCTATATATATATATATATGTATATATATATATAATATATATATATATATATATATATATATATGTATATATATATATATATACATATACTATATATATATATATATATATATATATAGATATATATATATATCTATATATATGATATGTATGGATATATATATATATATATATATATATATATATATATACTATATGTGTGTGTGTGTGTGTGTTGTGTGTGTGTGTTGTGTGTGTGTGTGTGAGTGTGTGTATGTGTGTGTGTGTGTGTGTGTGTGTGTGCGTGTGTATACGTTCAGTTGTATGCTTTTGTCTGCACCAAATGTTGCCAGGAAGAAAAAATGAAGATATGATGTAAATGGAGCTTCTGTTACAACATGTGATTTGAATTCAGCAAAATATTGTCTTCCTTCGTCTTTGTTATAACATTCCATAACTCAAGTTACTGACGGACCAAAAATGTTGCAGTAACATCTATGATTATAAGTTTAATTTGGTAAGATTTCTTTTTATAGGATCAACTAAAACGTCGATATATCATAAATTTAGACAGGATTTTTATCCATGTTTTGATAATGATGGACTAATAAAGTTACGATGACAAACTCTCTGTAAAGATATGCTCACGGTCTATAGACCTTAGATATGCTCACCTCCGGCGCTATAGCTGTCCAGGAGTCCTTCCGCTTCTGCTAATGAAGAAGAGCTCGTGAAATTCAGCGTTTTCTGGCATGCAATAAAATGTCTGAAAGGCACTAAACCCTATCATATATAACTAATAGGTGATTAAGGTCAATTAACACAAGCTTATGCAATTACTTTCCTTTAATCTTACGTTAATTGAATGGGGACGTCAATCCGTTTATCTGAGCTATCCATTCCTTGGCAGTTTTCATCTGATTAAAATTGTTTGTTTATGAGAGAAAATTACTCCAATTTTAACCTAAAATTGTTTCATTTGACAAAAATGTATTTATCCGATTCCGTGAATAACTATATTTGTTAATTAAGAAAATGTCTCCGGAACGAATGGACAGATTTTGATGAAATTTGGTGAGATTTTCGCTGTGACCTCTCAACCTCCTCTCCCCCACCCCCAACCCCCTCACCCCCGCCCACCGCACACACCACACACCGCCCGCCCCCCAATTGATTAGTTTTTTTTTTTTTTTTTACTGATCATCGAAGTAGGTTTGATGATGTTACGTCACTGAATCTGGCTTCTAACGCTTGTCAAAGAATTATCAATGTGAGAAATGAGAAGAAATGATTTCCCTACCTAAATATCTACAGTCACCAGTTCTTCCCAGCTTGAAGCTCATATCACAGTATTTAAAAAATGAACGGATAAATATTAGCAAGTGTCAGTGTTACGAAAGAACCTAGAACTTGTCTGAAATTCTACATTACGACACAAAATATTTCATGAATTCTCATACATACCTAAAGTAAGAGCTCTCGGAGATATGGAATGGACGCATCGATCTTCTATGCTGACTTCTCTTATGGCAGATGTGGTCAGTTTGTAGGCATCGCTCTCAAGCACATCCTGACAAGATTTCACAGACCTGAGAAGAGGTGCATCATGTCAGTGGGACTTCTCACTTCAGTTTTATATAATAATTTCTGATATTTTTTATATTAATTTCTGATATTTCTTTTCAGGAGTTTTAAGAATTATTTATTATTATTTTTTTTTTTTGGGGGGCGGTATTTATAGTGTGGGGTTCCGGGTTGCATCCTGCCTCCTCCTCCTTATTATTATTATTATTATTATTATTATTATTATTATTATTATTATTATTATTATTATTATTATTATTATTATTATTATTATTATTATCCTAAAAAATCTTTCACTTGGAAACAAGCTTCCATAGAACAGAAACCCCAAAAGACGAAGAGAAAAACTAAAAGATGTAAGATAAATCCCAATCATTATATGATACGTTGATTTTAAACAATGTTTGTTTATTTATTTATTCATTTGTTATTTGTTTTTCTTCCTATTTCGTCACATAAGGACGTTCTAGTTTGTTGAAAGTCCTCTGGGGATTTCGACACGTGAATGTGAACATTTTTATCAATAATAGTGGCAATGATAGCAGTTTTTGCAGTTGTAATTAATGAACACTATTCCTATACCATACTGAAAATTGGACACAGATTACGACCTAGTGGAAATGTCATTTCTATTTAACAGAATAATTTTCACTGAAGCTGCAAAGTTTTTATAATCTGAGACTACCGCCATTTTCTAGTATAAAAATATGTAAATTATAATGTTAGATATCTTTTTTATGGCATGCGTTACAAAGTCATACTCAAGCATGAGTTTCATGCTTTTGAAGGCAGTTACTCAGAATATCAAGGAAAGAGATAGCACTCAAACTTAATGCTGGTAAAACTCGCTTTAAAACGTACCCAGCTTTCGTCTTTTGTGTGAGCGAGCACAATTCGGCCATGTTTTGACATCCTGGTGTATTCCATTTATCTCTGAGTTTTAGAGTTTTCTAGCTGAAGTGTCTCGGTTTTTGATACTCTATAACGTAACAAGATTTCAGCAGTCAGTTGTCATATTTTCCAACCAAATTGACGCAAAAGATGAGCTCATCAGAAGCTCTGAATAATATCAAAATCTTTGAAGCCTCATTTCTCAGAACGCCAGTTAGCCAAGCTTGTGACGAACTGTGCTTACTTACGGTATTAACGTCAACTTTTTCTGGTCCGCTGGTATAGCGGTTAGCGTCGTAACATGCCACTCAAATGTCGCGAGTTCGCGATTCCCCAAGGGCGGTGAAAAATCATTGGGTCTGTATCACGTTTAGTTATTGCCGCAGTGTGCGGTCTAAGGTGGGAGGTTGAAACCAAGATTCTTTAGAAGCTTGTATTTCAAGTCAATGGCCCCTTTAGTGTGCTTGGTCCATGTGAATTGGTTTCGTCTACTAAAGTAATAATAATAATAATAATAATAATAATAATAATAATACACTATAAAGAGATTAATTAAAGATACTCACAACACTTCCAGGTAGGGAAGGTGACTAAATGCGTTGGCTTTCACAGTTAAGCCGTTTATTGAGTCGATGACTAATTTTCTCAGGTTCGGATAATCCAGTGACCCTTCGTCCAGAGCTATGCGTACCTGATAGAACAATATATGGTAGTACTTTGGCTGGCTACCTACGCGTCACCTACTCCAAGGTGCTATAGTAGATTCCCATCAACCGTGCATTTGATGTCTAGTCCAGTCCCTTACGGCGCTCCTGACTGGCTGTTGATAAGCCAGTCACAGGGCTGGAAACTCTCAGTCTCTCTCGAGAGTTCACATAGGTAGGACGTATGTTCCACCTCTCCTGAGGGATACTTTTGAAAGACGTGTCCCTCAGGAGAGGTGGAACATACATCCTGCCTATGTGAACTCTCTCGAGAGACTGAGAGCTTCCAGGCCTGTGATTGGTTTATCAACAGCCAATCAGGAGCGTCGTATGGGACTGGCCTAGGCATCAAATGCACGGTTGATGGGAATCCACTATAGTACTAAACACCGTCTGGTAAATGTAAAGTAGACGGCTGCACGAAGATATCGTTTATTAATATAAGTTGTCGACGGCACAATATAGAAATGGGTGTATATAATACTTTGATCCCCGCCTATAGGACTAAACATGACGTCCCAAGGAGCTTCCGCCTTGTTTAGTACTATAATTATGGGAGCTCGGAGTAATGTTTATTGTTTATTTGTTTGTTTGTATGGTGTTTTCACGTTGCATGGAACCAGTGGTTATTCAGCAACAGGACCAACGGCTTTACGTGACTTCCGAACCACGTCGAGAGCGAACTTCTATCACCAGAATTACACATCTCTCACTCCTCAATGGAATGGCTGAGAATCGAACCCTCGACCACCGAGGTGAGAAGCAAACACCAAACCAACCACGCCACTGAGGCGCTGGATTAATGTTTAGTACTAGCACCTCGGAGTAGGTGACGCGTAGATACCAAGTAGCACCAAATATATATGAGATATGAGAGCAATAAAAGGTATGAAAAACATATTGAGCCATGAACATGGAAATTTATCCCGAGAGTAAGTTTTCTGTTTTGAATGGGATGTTAACATGATGGATATAAACCGCAAATTCGTGAACACTTTTTACTTATCTTTCGCTGGTGCTAATAAGCATTTTTGATATTATGTATATCATTTTTATATGATGAAATTTATAAAAATATTATCAATGGTTGTTTGTATGAATGAACGTCATGTTTGGTGAAAATTACTACCTTAATCCAGCAGAGTTTTATGATTTTTCAATCTATTACATCACATAATTATTATCATTATTATTTTATTAAAAGTAATTGCTACTTCAGCTGCGTTGATTTTATAAAGGTTCTTCTCTACTTTTTTCTGCCACCGGAATTTTTGATAAAATTAAATCGACTTTGACTATTACTTATTTGAGACATGCCGACCTTCGGTGCGTTGTTCACCAGTTTAATTAAGCAACAATGAGAAAACAATAATTAGAAAAGTAGAGAAGAACCTTTATAAAACTAACGCAGCTGGAGCAGCAATTACTTTTGATAAAACATGTTTAAAAGAGTGTTTACTTCCAGCATATTATCATTATTATTAAGACTATCGATAATAAACACTCACGTTAGTTAAAGAGAGCTGGTTGAGTTTGGGAACGTCTTCGGCTCTTGGCAAGGTCATGAAGGCTCCAGAAATCTTCTTCAGGGAGGGTCTCGCAGCCTCTCTCGGTGTCAAGGTCGCCGGGGGCGCCGATCTCTTCAGCGCGTCGATTTGGCAGATGCTGAAGCTGGATTTGTGACAGTCCTAGATATTGAAGAGAGAAAATCGTCTAAGGAAATTGCAATAGGAATTTATATACATACGTACTGTATATAGTGTATATATATATATATATATATATATATATATATATATATATATGTACGTATGTACGTATGTATATATATTCCTATTGCATTTTTTATTCAAATGTTGTATGTATGTATGTATGTATGTATGTATCAGACTCTTGGATATTGTTCGAAAAATCTCCTCCTCCTCTCTCTTCTGCTCGGTCTCTCTCTCTCTCATCTCTGCTCTCTCTCTCTCTAATCTTAATCTATATAGATAGTATAATATATAAATAATATAAAGTAAGTATAGTATATATATATATATAGATTAGATAGATAGATAGATAAATAGATAGATAGAGAGAGAGAGAGAGCGAGAGAGAGACTTTCGAACGATATCCAAGAGTATAATACATAACATACATGCATACATACATACAACTTTTGAATGAGAATAAAAAAAAAAAATCTCAACACGACGACTAACAGATGCTTAAACACGAGTCACTGTCAACCTCCGCTTACCTGAAGGACAAGGGCCTCCAGATTTTCCAGCTCCGAGTAAGGGATCCGAATTCTGTCGTGGATGCAAAGTTTGAGGAACCTGATCTTCGGGGCATTTTGCCCAAACGACTCTGTCAAGTCTACGTAGCCTTGACACAGGTTCGTTAACTCCAACTCGATGCCCGTCCTAGATCGCGGAATAAAAGTTGATAAAAACAGTTAAGTAACTTTGTTGTGTTCACTTTACAGTTGGTCATGAATAAAAATTGATTAAAAGGATAAAACTTAGTCGTATTTACTCGCCAGTGGTTTATGAATAAAGATTCATTACAAAGTAAAACTTATTTGTATTTACTTTACAGTAGGATCATGAATGAAAATAATTGATTGGAATAGTAGAAATGAATCATGAATGAAAATGGTTGATATAAGTAAAACTTTTTTGTATTTACTTTACAACAGTTAATACCTGCTATAAAGAAAAGTGGTCTTTGCTAAGAGTACACAGTAATACAGTCGTGTATAACGTTTTCGAAATGTATTAGAATGTATGAAAGCTGGACGTTTCGGAGATCTGATCCGACATTTTTTTTAGTAAATTCTGGTAAATGTTTAAAACATAATAAATGGTTACATTATCTCCAACATTTTTGCACTTAGGGTCACGTGGCGGCGACTGCATCCACAAAGTAATCTTCGTAATTCAAGTGGAGAAAAAGGATCGACTATTCTTGAATAGAGTAACATATTCAGGGCTAGATTGATCGAATCATTTTTCGCACAAATTTGGCGTTGCTGTTGCAGCCACCAAAGCATTGGATTCCAAGACGTTAATTAAGACTGAACGTACGCGGTTACCTAAAACAATTCGAAGGAAAATAATGCATTCGTTTTACCTGAAATCATAGTTGTCAAAAGCTCCCAGGCGATTTTTGGAGCAAATACCACAGTGTAAGGATATGTGGCCGTCACACTGCTCATGAAAAACAAAACTTATTAGTAAGATATCCTAAAAGAACTTATAGCAGATTGTTACATCCCTCAAAACGACTCTTTTATACTGAGGAAATCTAATTACAAAGCAGTAATTCATATTGATTATTCTGTGAATTTTCTGTTCACCAACAACTCTGATAAAGTAATCTGTCGAAAAGTTAGTAATTTTCAGTTTTCTAAGGAGATTAAAGTAGGTATCACTCTGTACCCGCTGGCAACCATTGAAAAGAAGAAAACTAAAGAGAATTGACAATAGTTGTTAGTTAACTGAAAACAAAATAAATGTACAAAGATGTCAAGTTTTTTTATACTGTCCCAGACGAAGTTCTCAGTTAAAGATTTTATATTTTTAGATTGGGGGTATCCCTCTGAATTTAATTTTCTTATTTTTAGAATTTATTTTATTTTTAGTAGTTAATTTTTTTCAATAAAAATTAAATACAAACAAAGCTAGGTGTAAAGTTTTTACGGTATAGTTGAAGTTCATAGTAAAAAAATTTCTTTTTGTTTTCTTTTGGAATTTATAACAAGAAATGTAGATACCAGAATATTATAGATAGTTTCCGTTTCCGTGGGGACAGTTTTAAAGGCCAGTTTCATTATCAAGATCAAGATTGACTGGTTGGTTTGAAGGTAAATGGGTGTCTCAAAGAATTAATAATTAGTGATAGTAAGTATACACACACACACACACGACACACACACACATATTATATATATAGCTATATATATATATTAAATATATATATAATATGCTATAGTGTTATGTATATATATTAATTATATATATATAATATATATAATAAGACATATATATAAATAACATCTATGTATATATACTATATGTGTATATATAAATATGTATGTATACATACATATATGTGTGCGAAACGTTTTTAATAAACTATGGCCTTCTACTGATGTCTTATGGTACCCCCTGAAGTATTGTTATCTTCGCCGACTGGAGACTATATATTATTATATATATAATATATATATATATATATATATATATATATATAGATATATATATATATATGTGTATATATATATATATATTATATATATATATATGTATATTGTATATTATATATGTATGTATTTTTAGGAATTTTGACAAAAACACCCTCCATAAATCAGTAGTAATTGAGATTAAATTTGGTGTTAATTCTGAGACCTCCAGCAATATGTCTGGTCGAAACTATAGTAGAATGTCTTCCAAACTTCGTCCTTAAATAGTTGCTGGGTTCATTGCATATATCGTCATGTTTGTCATCCACATCGGATACAACAAAATCACGGCACTGTTGAGAATATTAATAGCTTTCTACTTACGTCATAGCATCGGCATTCCCGAAGGAGTAATGGACCTGTATCAGAGCAGGCTGCAAAGATACATAAAAGTGCAATGTTTTAATTATTAAACCAAACAAAAACTTCTTTCAGTTTTCTTCTGAAGATTGAAAAAGAAACCCACAAAATTGCTGTGCTGAGTGCAACAAAACGTTAATACTTATGAGTAAACACGTTATACACAGTAATTTTGTGGGTTTCTTTTACAATCTTTAATTATTATTATTATTATTATTATTCCCTATTCTTCTTATTACTGACTTTTCTTCTGTACTCAAATTGGCTATCAAAACGCCAAATAGGGGATTCATGACAAAAACATGGTATTTGTTCAAATTGAATATATTACATTAAATGCTGTACCTATCTATTTCTGTATCAATCTAGACTTGCAGAATGAAAATAAAAAAACCAGTTTACTTACAGTTAACGACTCTGCGGGGTGTATCTACAGACTGTGGTTTTTTAGGAGCTGCCGGCCGGCTGAATACTGTTTTCCAATTTAAAAAAGAAATGAAAGGGAAATAGATAAATGAAAATTTAATATACTGGCAAAATAATTTTTAATAAAAAGGCGATGCGTATAAAGATTGGCCATCGATACTTGAGAGAAATACATAGGACTTCTTTATAGTTATTTTATCAAATATTCTGTACTAGTCTTAAGGAGGAAATTGACTGATTGATTGGTTAGTTCTTACTGGCGTCGCAACGACAAGGGTATTGACATCGTATTAGGAGGAAAAGATATATATATACATATATATATATATATATATATATATATATATATATATATATATATATATATTATATACAAGTATATATATGCATATACTTGTAGAGAGAGAGAGAGAGAGAGAGAGGTAATCTTTTCTTTGTTGTATCTGTCATTAGTAACTTTCTAAACTTTGTCTTAAGACTAATTTGTAATTACATAGGCTTAATTTGTCCTTACAATAATAATGGACTTCTACACTCGTTCGATATGAATATCTGATCCTTTTCAATAGTGAAAATAGAATTTAAGATAATATTCATAATTAATTTATCTAAATATTTCGATTAAACTTTAAGCTTATTCCTGGATCACCTCTTTTCTTTAATTTTTAAAAATTTTTTAAAGTAAAAATATAATTTATGATAGTATTCATAACTAGATTATCTAAATA
This sequence comes from Macrobrachium nipponense, assembly GCF_015104395.2. Classification (NCBI taxonomy): domain Eukaryota; kingdom Metazoa; phylum Arthropoda; class Malacostraca; order Decapoda; family Palaemonidae; genus Macrobrachium; species Macrobrachium nipponense. The sequence goes on along the minus strand of NC_087206.1, from coordinate 5,685,594 downwards.
TTTTAGTAAAGCTTTACAACGCTAATTCCTGGATGACCTCTTTTCTGGTTTTTTAAAATCCTCAAGAGAACTTTTGACATTCGAAGCTTTTTAACTAAAAAAATGTATCCCATCCCTTTGGAAACTGCTCGCAAATAAACCTCGCTTGATACGCGTCCATTGTAACGGCCCTTTCTCGTTAAAGAAAAGTGTCCAATTATGATTAATTTTCTATCCGAATATACATCCTCTGAGCTAGGTCTTAACGAGGAGCCTTCCGTTACAGCGAATATTTATTTATCGGAACTGACGTAGGCTGCAATGTTCAATGATATTTTTCACGCGTGCCACTGTGAGCCCAATTTGCCAATTAACAACAGGATTCGCACTTGTTTATCGAGGCTGCTTCTCTTTCTCTCTCTCTCTCTCTCTCTCTCTCTCTCTCTCTGTTTCTCCTTGCCTTCACCTGAGCTTTCAAAAATGTTTGTCATAAATGGGTTCTTATCCTTTCGGACTCAGGTAAGGCGCCATTTGTTCTTCCTAATTATCTCAGAGCTTAAAATTTTACTCGTGAAATTTTTGCTATAAGAGAATGTGGATATAATAGTATAATAGTATATATATATATTATAAATACTATAGGATATATATTATATATACATACATATATATACAGTATATATACATATATCATATATATATATATATATATATATATATATATATATATATATATATATTATATTTACATATGTATATTAATTACATATATATATATACCCATATAGATGTATGCACGCAAATTAATTTTATTTGTTTGGGTATTTCAAAGTTAATGTACCAAGGATTAACAAGGATTTGAGGATCACAAGGTTAAAGTCGGCTGAGGAAACGTGTTGTTGTTGTTATTGCTTTTTTTTTCTTTTAAGGAAAATTTAGGTGGAAAAACTAGTCCCCAGGAAAACCTCCACTTTCCTCATTTCCATTGCAAAGATTTTAATTTTTTTTCCAATTTTTATTTTTGTTTGGTGTTTCTATTAAAATCTTCTGCATAAGACTATCAAAGAAGCCTTTTCCTCAAATGAGTTCTCACTGATCATTAATTCGTCAGAGAGCAATCTAAATAAAATCCACTTACCCTCTGCATCGCAAGCGACTCTGCAGGCGAACTGCGACGAATTATCGAGCCTCTGGAACGACACCTTGATGCCTTCGTTGGACGAGTATGAGAATTCTCCAACTTCGCCACAAAGTCTACAAAGAAAATGACAAGGAACTGAAATGATACCGATTTTCTTTGGTAATGACCAAAGCAATTCCATTCTATACTTTCAGACTTTCACTACTCCATTATTATTATTATTATTATTATTATTATTATTATTATTATTATTATTATTATTATTATTATTATTATTATTATTATCATTCATAAGGTGGGACCTATTCATATGAAACAAGTGCCCAATTTTGGTGACTCATGCTATTATTATTTATTATTATTATTATTATTATTATTATTATTATTATTATTATTATTATTATTCATAAGATTAGGCCTATTCATATGGAACAAGCACATAATTTTGGTGGCTCCTGCTATTATTATTATTATTATTATTATTATTATTATTATTATTATTATTATTATTATTATTATTATTATTATTCCGTAGAAGGAACCTATTCATATGGAACAAGCGCACAGCTGCCAATAACTTACAATCCAATCTACAGAATATGGAAGAAGTGATACAATTTTATGTATTTTTATTTAATTTTTGATTAATTTGTTTTCTAATAAGCAAGATATCTTCTTTCTGCATTTCCCTTCACTTCACTTCCTCTTACTTCTTCCTAATGAACATGATATTCGAATAGTAATAATAATAATAATAATAATAATAATAATAATAATAATAATATATAATAATAATAATAATAATAATAATAATAATAATAGTAATAATAATAATAATAATAATAATAATAATAATAATAATAATAATAATAATAATAATAATAATAATAATAATAACAACAACAACAATAATAATAATAATAATAATAATAATAATAATAATAATAATAATAATAATAATAATAATAATAATACGACAAATATAAAGCGTAATTTCAAAAAGCAAGGAATTTGTATCGAGGCGTAATTAATTTTTTTTTTACCTTTGAAAAATGAGACGAAATAGTGGGGAAGATATAAGATATTTACGTTTCGCTTATGCATATTTATTTTATGAATATGTTAAAATGGTTTATTGGATTATGGCCGCTAAATAATGTCTGTATCAAGTTAATTAGTGTTCTTGTTGGTCATAAGTAATTAATAGACACACACACATATATATATCCCACATACATACTGTATGTGTATACATATGCACACACACACACACACACATATATATATATTATATATATATATATGTATGTTATATATATATATATAATATATATATATATATATAATATATAAATATGTGTGTATGTAGTATGTGCCTATATATGAACATAATTTTTACAGATTTTCTACTTATATCATTTGGTTTACTTGAGATGGAATGAAACGCACACATACACACACACAAACCCATACAACATGAATAAACACACACACACACACATATATATATATATGTGTATATATGTATATACATATTTATGTATACATAAATAAAGACAAGATTCACGTAGGAAAGAGAAACGATGCAAGGCCTTTCGATTTTTTCTCCATTACTGAGCAGTCTGCCAAGTCTATGACAAAAAAGGACAAGAGGTCGAAAGGCCTTGCATACCTCCATCGTGACGTATCTCAGTATACCAAAAGATGTGCTTTAAATACCCATATACTTCTCAAGACCTGAAGCAGACTACAATAATCAAAGGCATTTACATCATCTTGCTTTCGTATAAACAAAATACCTTCGATTCCTGCGACGTCCAACGAATGACGTAAATATGGGACCTTAAACGAAGGAAGGAAGAGAGAAATAAAAAAAAGATTGTTTCTCTACTTTTTGCGGTTTGATGCTCGGTCGGGCTGGATACGATCAGCATATCACGTCTGCAGTTCGGATTCTCGGGAATTTCAATGGTTGGGCACAAAATACCCATCGTCTTGTTCTCGTAGGTCTGCAGGATAACAGGGAAATTTAGATCGAGTTGCGATAGGAATTATTAACATTTTCCCATGAAAACTAGTCACTCATTTCGTCTTTTAGTTGTTAAGGTATTTTCTGGTATGGTATTCGATAACCATAAGTTTGGTATGGTATTCAGTACCTGAAAGATTGGTATGGTATTTACTATCCGTAAGTTTAGTAAGGTATTCGTTAAGACGAAAGGATAAGATATTCACTATTTTCTAAGCTCAAGGGATTGAAAATCAGATAGAGGAAAACGAAGGAGTGAAAATTAAAATTTACCTTAAACGTCCACCGATATTTTTTTCCTGGAGTGACGTCACTCGGCATCCATGAGGACACAGTAAACTCCAGTCCTTCTCCGCACTGGTACTGTCCTTCGGCGACAGCTGAGGTAAAAGAATTACAAAAGGAACTTTTGTGAGGATATCAGTCTCCACTCAGCTCAAATCAACCTTGATATCTAATGCACAGAAAACTTAAGTAGTACAGCAGCATATGTTACTTTGTAAGTATATAACACACTTTTTTACCAGTCAGATTCCTTAAGAGGATATTGCTCGAGAAATGTGAAATTCCTCGTTATT
>NC_087206.1:5676867-5679367 GCF_015104395.2 Macrobrachium nipponense | reverse complement strand
GATTTCGTGACATTTCCCTGTTACCCTGCAGACCCAGGTTGCTGGCTGAATTACCCTATGCATAGGGTAATTACCCCACGGTTAGCAACACTGCTTCTAGGGAGGCAGAATGCAACCCCACCCTATAAATTCCACCCAGTCGAATTGGAGGACTGTGATAGACCATATATATACTATATACTATATATATAATATATATATATATATATATATAGTATATATATATAATATATATATACATAAATGATAATAATGTCAAGGCCATCATCTGTAGAATAGACAGACAACAGTATAGCATAAGAGCCCAAGATATTTATTTGCAAAATTCACCCGAAACGCTACTTAAAACGCAAGGGATACTTACTGGGCAGTCCTCACACCATTGTCCTGAGTACTGGCCTTCACAAACGCATTCGTTACACTGGCAGTTCCCGTTGTTTGAACAGATCTCATCAGTATCTGAGACGGAATTCATTAGACGTAAGGAATGTTTCAATAGTCGAGGATAGTACTGTTATACCCATACACTGTGCATTTTGTTGTTCGACTGGTTTGCCAATATATCAGCATGGCGTCTCTTTCTGGAGTTAAATAGTTCGGAAGTGTATTTACTCCCAAAATTACCAGTGGCCCTGACTTGAAATTCAATCTTCCAAGGAATATGGTGGTCATTAAGAATAAGTAAGAAGAGGCAAAGGGAAATATAGAAAGAAGAAGGAAGTATTATGGTTTCTCTTAAAACTGACGAAATTATTAAGCAGGTGTTAATAAATTATGTGAAATGATTAAGCAAGTGTAGACATCACCGAAACAGCCCCTCTTTCATCTCATGTGATTGGCTAACTATGCTCTGAGGTTCTGAAGAACCGGTGGTATCTTTATACATATGGAGGTAGGGACGGAGGTTGGTGGATGGAGGGGGCGGGACTCGGGCGGGCGTTGGGGATGGAGGGGGCGGACTAGGGACGGGGGTTGGGGGATAGAGGGGGCGGGGCTGGGGGACATTCTCGTATTTCTATACAGCGCAAATAGATCAATTTTCAGGTAGCTGTTACCAAGAGATCTGTTAAGAAATATGACTTGAACGAGGTTTGACTACGTGCTTTCAAGATCAACGTATTACGAGATGTTTTCCGGGTCTCTATTGAATCAACAGACTTTTTTTTTTTTTATTCAGAACATCGGTGCAACATTCTGTAAAGTGTTGCACCAATGAACTCCTTTTAAAATGACTGTGCACCTGTTTCTAGAAAATTATCACATGTCCCCCACACCGGAATCCTTCCAGATTTTATATTGTTCAAAAAGCTTTCCAACACCAGCTCCCCAAGAATTCTCCTGATCCTAAAAAAACCTTACATGGTCCCCGCAGAGGAGTAGGGTCGTCAGTGGACATCATGCGGTGAACTGTAGGCACTACTTAAGGGTCTTCGCAGCGTGCCTTCGGCCCTTAGCTGCAACCACTTTCGTTCCTTTTTCTGTACCTTCCGTCATATTCTCTTTCTCAATCCTACTTTCCATAGTGCAACTGCTTTGACGTTTTCCTCCGGTTACACCTTTCGAACCTTTTACTGCCATTTTCCATTTCAGCTTTACAATTTCAGCTTTATAATTTCGTCATTTTCATCGATGCCAAGAAACCATAATACTTCCTTCTTCTTCCTATGATTCCATTTGCCTCCTCTTACTTATTCCTAATGATCACCATATTCCTTGGAAGCTTGAATTTCAAGTCCATGATCCCTCTGGACGTGTTCAACTCAACTCAGCTCAAAACCTTAGAATGGCAAACCTGACGAATCTCACCTGGATTCACGCAGTCGTCATGAGAAACGTCACAGGTGCAGCTCTCTCCAGACCACCCAGGTTGGCAAAGGCACTTATCGCAGACGCATTCCCCGTGGCTTGGACCTCCGCACAGGAGGCCGTTGACTCGGCTGCACAGAAAGTTAGTGCATTCGCAAAACATACCGGAGATCACCTGAAATAGGATTATTATTATTATTATTATTATTATTATTATTATTATTATTATTATTATTATTATTATTATTATTATTATGTTACTTGGGAAGAAGACCCTCTCTGAAGCATACTTTATTAATTTTGATAACGTATTATTATTATTATTATTATTGTACTTAGGAAGCAGGACCCTCTCTCAAGCATACTTTATTAAAAGTAATGGCTACTTCAGCAGCGTTACACTTGTAGAGATTCTTCTCTATTTTGCGAATAGCGGCTTTTTCAGTGCTACTTAAACAGGCTAGTAGAGCGCCTATAGAGGTCATGGTAAAATACAGGGTCAAAATAGGTGTATCGTTCAGGATTTTCTAAATCCTGAACGATACCTATTTTGACCCTGTATTTTACCATGACCTCTATAGGCGCTCTACTAGCCTGTTTAAGTAGCACTGAAAAAGCCGCTATTCGCAAAATAGAGAAGAATCTCTACAAGTGTAACGCTGCTGAAGTAGCCATTACTTTAATAAAGTATTAT
>NC_087206.1:5671867-5674367 GCF_015104395.2 Macrobrachium nipponense | reverse complement strand
CACATTCTGAATCCTGAAATTCATTTGAGATTGTTTATCCATTTATCTTTAAGACGAAGCTGCCTTCCGCATCCTGAAATTGATTTGAAATAATCTATTTTCTTTTTCTTTTGAAGACGAAGCTGCCTCCTGCATTTTGAAATTAATTTGAAATGGCCTATTTATTTATTTTCAAGACGTAGCTATCTTCTGCGTCTTCAATTAGTTTGAGATATATTTCCTCTTTTTATCTTTTTAAGACCAAGAACTACATTATATATGCTCAAACTCATTTGAAATTGTTTAATGTCCATTTTTAAGACGAATTTGCTTGCTAGTTTATGAAAGTCATTTGAAATAGTTTATATTTTAAAAAACAATTTTTAAAAGACGAGAATCTGAGGATTTATTTTAAGAGTACGATCATAGTTTTTTTTTTTTTTTTTGTCCAGTACCAAGTTACATACACTGCATGGTAGTAAATCCGAAATGGAAGTATTTGTGTATTATTTCAAAACGTAAGATCACATTCAGCATAATCTTTTTCAATACCAGGCAAATCTCTCTAGGTTTCTAATCCTTCATCGCACACTACCATAACGAATAATAGACAGCAAACTTCGTAACATCTGAAAATAAATATTCGTCCAACGCCACACCAAACGTACTAAGGGGAGGACAGAATTATAATGGGTTATCTTGCTCATATCAAGTAGATAATGTATCTCCCGGATTATCACTGACCAAACAACCTTTATATTTAGACGTTTAAGTACGTCATGCACAATGAATTCCATCTAAATAAGCGCGAGAAAGAGAGGTCCAAATTAAGATAAAAAATATGTAAGAAGTTATGGAAAAGTAACAGTCTTGTACATCAATTTTATAAGTTTTGAAATCACTTTTAGATTCAGTTTATCGGCAGATATTCGTCACAGCAGAAAGATAATATTAGCAGATATTCGTCAAAACAGAAGGATAATAACCATATTGTGCTAATTCAAGAAATAAATAAAAAAATTAAGCAACAAGATGAAAAAGATAGAGTTCATAGTATAAACTGTCTCATACTTTTCAATAGCTTTACTTTTAATTTTACGATAAAAGAAAAACTACTGAGTCTGATAGGAATTAATTTGCGCTAAACTGATATATTCTTTAAAGGAACTAGAGATTGTATAAGCAGAAATTTAAACCTATTTTTCTTGCACAAAATGAATAATGATATACTTACTTTACTGCCATAAGAAAGTGCAGTCACGGACAGAAGCGTCAACCAAATCTTGAAGTTCATCTGTGGGAGAAGAATGACGACAGTGTCAAACAAGAAGAAGAATGACGATAGTGTCGAACAAGAAGAAGAATGACGACAGTGTCAAACAAGAAGAAGAATGACGACAGTGTCAAACAAGAGGAATGACGACAGTGTCAAACAAGAAGAATGACGACAATGCCAAACAAGAATGGCGACAGTGTCAAAGAAGAAGAATGACGACAGTATCAAAAAAGAAGAATAATGGTGACAGTGTCAAGCAAAAAAATGACGATAGTGTCAAACAAAAGAATGACGACAGTGTTAAACAAGAGGATTGACGACAGTGTCAAACAAAAGAATGACGAAAATGTCAATAAAGAAGAATGACGACAGTGTCAAACAGTGACATTTCTGACAGACATTTGATTTGTGTCATGGCTTCGAATGTTTATGTGTTATACCACCTATATTCATTCAGTCAAATTATTTAGGTTTATTTCACTTACGAAACATTTGGGTGTACTATAGTATGTAGATGGAAATATATATATATATATATATATATATATATATATATATATATATATATATATATATATACGTGTGCGTCGATAAAAATTGAAATATATATATATATATATATATATATTATATATATAAACACATATGTATATGTATATATATCAATATATATACATGTGCGTCAATAAATATTGAAATATATATATATATATATATATATATAGATATATATACATATATATATATATATATATATATATATATATATATATATGTATGTATATATATCTATATATACATATATATATATATATATATATATATATATATATATGTATATATGTATATATATACACGTCCAGTTACAAAAGACAACATCCTAATAATCACCTTACCTGTTCCCTCAAAGATCCCAACAGAAATAATCACCTGTCAATCCAGGATCACTGTCGAAGCTCATCTTAAGTGTATTAGATTTAATCTCCTTATCTGACTTTTTCCTTCTCTACTTGATACAACAAGTCAAGAGACCAGAACATAATTTCTGGTTGGTATAGATCTAATCAAGATAAGAATTTACGTTTGTGTTTCCTTACAGCTGAACTGATAAAGGGGACGGAATATTATCGTACGATAAACTTTGCGATGTTGTTACTAAGGGAGGTTTTTATCTTAGATTTTTTTTATACTTAGAGTTTATTAACATGTAGAACATAGAAAAGTCACCGAGAGAGAGAAAGAGAG
>NC_087206.1:5659367-5664367 GCF_015104395.2 Macrobrachium nipponense | reverse complement strand
TTTAACAGACCAGGTTAATTGATTAAGTGTATATAACAATAAGAGAGAGAGAGAGAGAGAGAGAGAGAGAGAGAGAGAGAGAGAGAGAGAGAATCATGAGCTTCACCTGTTCTTGTCAATGATTGATTTTTTAACAGACCAGATTAATTGATTGAGTGTATATAACAATGAGAGAGAGAGAGAGAGAGAGAGAGAGAGAGAGAGAGAGAGAGAGAGAGAGAGAGAGAGAGAGAGAGAGAGAGAATTAAGGTTTTATCAGTTAATTGATTGAGTGTAAATAACAATGAGAGAGAGAGAGAGAGAGAGAGAGAGAGAGAGAGAGAGAGAGAGAGAGAGTTAGGTGTTTTATCTATTGAATGAACGTGTATAAGTACTCTGGGACGACAAACCAAGTTAATTGATTGGATGTAAGCCCTGGCGTCATAGGCCAAAACCCAGAGCACTGATCTCATAAGGATAAAAGCTCTCACATCGAATGAGAAAGTATTTATAGAAGAAAGATAAACCCCAACTCGATGGCTGAACTTTCCCGTCACTGCTTATGAATCCGAATAACTGTCACGGATCGGCCTTTGGTCCTGTGGCATCGTTATAAAATATTTATGACGGAACGATCCTAATACTTCAGGATATCAGTGGCCCATGAGCCAATAGGAGTCATGGCCACTCTCTTTCTTAATTTCATAATGATGGACTTTGAGTGATTTGAGTTCATTTCTCTCTTTTCAGTTTTGACTCCTTTTTTTTTTTAAATATAACTTTTTATTTTTTGTCTCGTTCATTACCCTAGCTCTGTTTACCAGTCTGTCTTTTTAGGCATCCAAATGTACTAGAGGTTTAAGATAAAAAAAAAAAAAATGTTGTTGCTTTTTTTCAGATTCGCTACTTTAGCTTACCTCGTGCTCTTGTGAAATTTCTGTCAGTAACTTCATACTGACTATTCTTTCAAAGTGCTTGAAGGTATATGCCCTTTTTATTATATTTTATAAGGGAGAGTTTTACATATAACAGACTATCAACAGTACTTTTTAGTTACACATTCTTTATTGTTAACTGCAATACCAGCAGTAATGTTTTGTAAACGCAATAATAAACCAATAAAGGACTGATCTATTACCACACGGTAATGACAGAAAAATTAAAAGAAAACTGGTGGAGGCACTGAAGTAGTACTTGATAGAAAAAAGATAACAGAATCATCATAAGTCGCGATTAGTACTAGGCGTCCCAGACCTATAGTTTAAAAACCCAAGAAAAACACGTACGTATCCAAAAGTTGATCACCTTCTGTCTGTCCTCCAGCACGACCTCGGTTTTAAAAGACTTACGCACGACATCCCCTGATATTTATCGTTTCAGTCTTTAACCCTTCGCGTGGCGGATGGGCTCCCTAGCAAAATGGCATATTGATTGGTCTCCTCCAGATTTATACAACAAAGCTCGATGGGTCCCTGTTACTCGAAATACTTTATGGCCCCAGTTAACTGCGGCCCCTTTTGCTTTTAATAGACAGGGTACACGCTTCTTTAGGGGCAGGAAAAGAGTGAGAATCTAATTACGTTAACTGAAAGACAGCGAAATTAATAAATAGATGAATGAAATGAAATATAAAGCTATCTTTTTCCTCATCTAGCATTCTTTGGTCAGGCCTAAAATCCCCGTCGAGACTTGTTTTCTATGAAAGTTAATTTTAATTCATAGAAAACAATATAAACTAAGAATTGATGAGTAACTCTTATATTCATTAATAACGCGTATGCAAGTGATGTTAAAAAATTTGAGCATACCGAGCTGTTGTTCCTAAGCTATATTTAATAATTCAACCTTATAAAAATGTCTGTTTTATACTTTCATACATCAGACAGATGACTGTTATGTTCGAAGAACGTCATAAGTGACTGAAGTTGTCACAAAAGAGCTATATCTCATATTTGAAAAAAAGTGGAAACTATACTACTAAAATCACCATGAATGGGAAATTTTCGTCTATGCAATACGTTTCTTTGCTATATCCGTAGTACACTGCTATTTTCATAGAAAGATAACGACGTGAGTGATAAATTATGAAAAGAGCTAATTTGGAAATAAGTTATGGTTATTACCACACCTGAATTCAAAGGAAAGTAACTCATTGCAGTTTATAAATCAGCATGTCTGTGTGTGTGTGTGTGTGTGTTTGTGTGTGTGTGTGTGTGTGTGTGTGTGTGTGTGTGTGTGTGAGAGAGAGAGAGAGAGAGAGAGAGAGAGAGAGAGAGAGAGAGAGAGGAGAGCATTATTACAGGATATGAATATTGATGAGTTAGCAGGGAAGGCCTTTTCAACAAACAAAGGAAAAGATAGAATTCGCCCGTGGTCATTCCCTCTTCATTGCGTAACTGTCGAAATTTATGTAGCTAGGTTACGACACGCTCATTATTAGATACATACGGCTTAGGCAAGGTTACAGTGCTTGGAAAATACTCGACGATGTTAGCAAGTTATATCCTCGATAATTGTCACAACTTGGATTTGCGTTTCTTGCTGAGTAAATGGTTCCATTCCAAATATTCTCTGTCTTTACATATTTTATTGTTATTGCAATACGATAAAGAAGCGACGAGTAAGAACAAAAATCGCAAGACATTTATTAACTATTTGCGAGTCATTTAGATAACTCTGAAATACAATTTCGTCTCGTATCAAACACTCTTGATTTATACAGACGTCCATTACACCCCCTGACATTTGTCAACCTCACCTAACAGCTATTTGCCCCGCGTTAGCAGTGGCCATTTATAAACGGTTGCAATGTTTGATGCAATTACACCTCTCTCTCTCTTTCTCTCTCTCTCTCTCTCTCCCTTCCAGAGCTCTCATTCGCTTTATTAATAGCAGCAGGGGTGATTCTGAACGGCAAGTATTGTATATATACATCATGGAACCATCTACCCTTCTTTTATAAATATTCAGAGCTCTAATTAACATGTTCTTTCGTTAGGGAACTCGGCCCCAGTCTTTGGGGCTAAGAATATGAATAAAGATATCGGGTTACATTGCACACAAACCATTTAAAGTAACAGAACTCTTTGGAGCGGGTTTAAAGTGTTAAGTGACTTCAGGTATAATGTAGTTTTTTTTGAACGGGATCTGCCAGGACTGGGTAGTGTGTCAGATTGAGCTGGGCCCAGTGCCAGCACGGGTTCTTGTTTCTAAATTGCGCGGTAGGTTCGGTCTAATTTTGAAGCACAGAGTCTAAGACGATGCGTTTGTTTTGTATAATATTTTGGCAAAAATAACTTACCGGTTCGTCAATAATGAAATGATTTATTTCTTAATACAGTACAAATACATTAACTTAAATTTTCCTTTCGGTATCTTCTATCATTAAATTTGGTTGGTTTGCCCTAAAGAGGTCCGTAGGGTGGTAAGGTACAAAATGGTATGAGAGGATTGATGTGGACTACCGGACTTGGACCACCAGTGAAAGTAGCGGAATGTACTGTTTTTATTTTATTATATATATATATATCATACTGGTCCTTCTTTACTAGGCTATTACAATTTATAACATACACACATATATACACACACACACATACACACACACACACCACACACATATATATATATATATATATATATATATATATATAATATATATATATATATATATATATATATATTTCCGTACCATAAGAAAAGGACAAACACGCAAGTTTTCCTAAAGGCGAAAAAAAAAATGGACAAATGGAGAATACAATCATTGGAAAGGGTGTTCGTTTAATTTTGTAATTTCACACCAAAGTGAAACTGAGGTATCCTTCTGTACATATTTAGAGGCGGAATTAATTAATAATATGAAGTAGTTTTTGTGTGAATGAAAAGCAGCATCGAGTTGTCACTGAAAATCTTAGGAGACAGAAGAAGAAAACATGACTCAAAAAAAAAAAAAAAAAAAAAAAGGAAAATGTGAGCTTGAATAACTCAAGGATATATATAATATGAAACAGTTGTTGGTCCCTCCTGCTAGTGAGTAATGGTTCGAGATTCTCCGAGATTTTCCAAGATGCTTCTCTGGCTCAATGTGACTGCAAGGGTGAGTTTGCTTTCATGTGATGTAGAATGTTTCAGTATTTATTAGAAGACTACACTTTCTACTTGATATTAAATTTACCGTCGAGTGTTTCTCTCTCTCTCTCTCTCTCTCTCTCTCTCTTTCTCTCTCTCTTTGTACTTGTAGTACATAAAGGCAGAACAAACTGCCTATTTTGATAAAATCGCCATTTCGTCGTCATATTACTCTATTAGATTATTCTCTCTCTCTCTCTCTCTCACTCTCTCTCTCTCTCTCTCTCTCTCTCTCTCTCTCTCTCCGCACCCCAACTCATCCCGTCTATGTAACAGAAGCACAAACTTTTGATTTTGATTAGAAATTGCTCGCACTATTACGCACACACACACACACACACACACACACACACACTCTCTCTCTCTCTCTCTCTCTCTCTCTCTCTCTTTTCATAGTATTGCCTTTGCCCAAGAAGGAAAAGTAAGTAAGAGTTACTGATCCTTTGTTCCAGCAGCACAAGTAACTTGAGAACCCGAAATTGCATTTCGGAAGCCTTTCACATTGGAATGCAAATTAGCTGCGTGAATAAAAGGCCGGGCAAAATGCAGGATGGAAAGCCCATTACCTTCTGCGCTATCTTAAAGTCCCGGGGATAATTTTTCCCCCCGGACGTCTGGCTGGGCCTTTGGGGTAATCCCAGGCGATAAACGGGAAGTGGGTAAATAGATATAATTGAACCGCAGTGGATGCAAACGGATTTCACATAATAATAAGTCCAGCTGGCTCTGTCTTGCTGTGAGATTTGAGGTTGTTCGAAAGCGTTTCTGGGTATGATGTTCATTTCTTTTCTTGTCATCATTATCATTTTCTTCCTCTCTCTCTCTCTCTCTCTCTCTCTCTCTCAACCGATAAGAAAAGTAAAAGCATAAAAGTCTGATTTTGATGTTACTCT
>NC_087206.1:5619367-5651867 GCF_015104395.2 Macrobrachium nipponense | reverse complement strand
TGCTCTCTGTCTGTCTGTCTGTCTGTCTGTTCTGTCTGTCACGGTGTATTTTTCTTCTGGAAAACACTCTTGGAAACAGCACTGATCCTTTTTTGCTTCGCAAACGCAAGGAACTTGTAATAGCTCTTCTCTTTCGAAGACTCCCACTTTGCAACGCAAATGACCTCATTGAATAAAAGACCAGAAAAATTCGAGTTTAACGCCGCATTACATTTTCCCCTCTCTCTCTCTCTCTCTCCCTCTCTCTCTCTCTCTCTTTCTCTCTCTCTCTCTCTCTCTCTCTCTGATGTCAGAGATAATTTACAGACCGTCGTTTTCCTGAACGAAAGAGTACCTCGCTCTTTATTGAAGGTCTTTCGGTAAAGAATGAGTCCCGAAAGAGAAATTTGGAATGCCATTATGGGATAAGAAAAAAAAATGCAGGCCTTGTACCAGCATTGTCCCTTTTCTCAAAGGCATATCATTAGTGGGGTGAGGTGTTCAACGGAAATAAAAGGCCTGGTGCGGACCTGGAGACTCGGCCCTACCGACAGAGAAGCTTTCTAGTTACTGATGAACGTTAATCTTCCTCGCTAACTCGGTTTAGTTTGTGAAAGTGGTCCTTTCAATTGTTTGCATGCTTAGCGTTTGTTTATCACTACATTACTAACAAAATACTGAAAAACAATTATAGTAGTATATCAGACTTACCGAAGTATCCAATTTAATTCCCTGAGCATAGGATGCCTCTCTGTCTTTCTTACTAAATCCAATATATAGAAAATACCTTTTGGTACCATGGGGAATGAAGGTAAGTATAAATTGTATTAAAGCAGGGCGAGGAACCCTTCAGTAGCTGAGAGAGAGAGAGAGAGAGAGAGAGAGAGAGAGAGAGAGAGAGAGAGAGATTTTACTGAAAAGAGTACTGTGAAACAATTTTTATTCATCCTCATTCTCCTGTTTCGTGTTTTTATCATTTTACCAGAAGAAAAGATATATAAATGCCTTTTACCTCAGTAATTCAAGATGAAGAGGCCTTATGGGAAATCAAGTGCTCATAACATTTCACGTATCCGGGATTATAATTCCTTCCGCTTACTTGGGGAGTAAGCATACACACTACCTTGTTGTTGTTATTGTTGATGTTTTTGCTGTTGTTGTTGTTCATCTTGTTGGTGGTGATAGGAAAGCCCTGTGGAAAAGCCTAAAAAGGTGTTTCGTATTGAGTTAAAGATACAGGAATTTTAGGATAGGATATTGATGATTTATTTATTGGAATGAAAATGTAACAAATAAATGATGTACATATTAAACAGTACAGAACAATTATTTCTGATTAAATACGGCGTATTTATCTAAATTTTCGTTGGTGAAACAACCCTCTATTTGACTCTAGATTTTAGCACGCGACCCGAGTAAGCTGGAGGTCGGATCACACCTTACTTACGAAAAACAAGTCTTTTCTTAATTCATTTTTGCTTTTCCGTTTTCATTCTGTTCCCGTACATTGCCTGTGGCAACCTGCTATCTCGTTTTTCAATTGCTGTATCTCTCATAGATAGTGACCTTACCTAGGTAGTGACCTTACTTATACTCTGTTTTTTTCCCTCTGTCCATCCGCCTGTGGTGGTCGCGCATGGTAACACTGCGTCCCGGGCTTTAAATATTTACGCTATGTGTAAGTTTTAGGTAAATAAAAGGATATCTGGGTGTACATTTGCAACTGAAAAGTGTTTTAATAAATTACTGTATGCTAATTACACCGTTAATATTCGAAATGGGATATTATTATTATTGTTGAATGTAAGCTGAATGTAACTATCTAAAGCCCGGGACGCAGTGTTACCATACGCATACACCACAGCCGGATGGACAGATGGAAAAAAACAGAGTATAGGTAGTGACCTTTTCTAGATAGTGACCCCCTAAAGGATTTTAACCGGTATGTATCCGTTTGGGGATGACCTTGTAAAAACATAAACAAAAGACTGATAGTAACCTTTCCCAGTTAGTGACACCCCCCCCCCCCACCCCAAACCAAGGGTTTTAACTGGTATGTATCCGGTTGAGGATTAGCGTAAAAAAATAAACAAAAGACTGTAAATAACTGTAAATATCATGAAGATAATGAGCCCCAAGAAATATTAGTCACAGATAACAACTCCCAAAAACCCTTGGGGTCACTATGTAAGAAAGATCCCAATTTGCTTAATGTCCTGCGTTTGAGTGGTAATTGCAATTTCAAAACATAAGCTGAAGGTTTTCTTCACTAAGCAGAATACAAACGCTTCGAGTCAGCCTAGAATGTCTTTTTATATTGATAGAAGTGTACTTCTGTTTGTCTGTTGCTTTGATTAGCAGAGTCTTCCGCTGTACATTGCCATTACTAATTAATGAATAAATAAAGAAATAGTTCAATAAATAAATGAAAATTAATTCAAATAAATAAATAGATCAATAAATAAATGGAAATTAGATAAATAGATAGATAAATAAATAAATACACAAATAATTTAATTAATCAATTACTCACTCATTTAATTCATTATTCATTTCTTTATTTATTTATCTGTTTGTTTATTTACATTTTGCAGCGCTTGATGCAAGAAACGTCACTGAAAGAGAATGACTATAATTATCTGTCCTTCACAATACGTCTTAGAATATCAATGATTAACGTATTCATTATAAATCACTATGCATCATTACGTCACAATCTGTTGCCTGATGCAATCGGACCCTAAATCCGCAGTCAGAAACCACTTACAAAAAAATAAAAATAAAAAAATAAATAAATGAATAAATAAAAACGGTTACCCTAACAGTAATAGCTTGATTGCCTTTTGCACGGCTCCCCCCGGCAGGTCTTCCACGTTTAGAGACTTATCGTACAATATCTCCCGGATACTTCGCACCCAGTCTTTCATCTTTATTTCGACACTCTCCCATCTTTATTGCGTCGGTCTTTTCTCTTTATTAAGGCGGAAGGGCTCCCTAAACGAAGCAGCATATCAATAGGATCCTCTGCATATTTATAGGAGAAGGGTCTATAGACAATGCTTCATTAAACTATTTCCCCGAAACATCTCTGTCGCCTTTGATAAACAAAACAAAGCATACGTTGTCGAAGGGGGGAGCGGAAGAGAACGTATTTGCTCAAATGGTTTTAATAGTGAGGTCGTTATATAGAGTTAATGCTTACCTAATGTTGACGCGAGAGTACTGTAGTAGTTAGTTATGCTTAGAGATTATTGAAAGGGACCTCGATCGCTGTGATACGGCACTCGATTGCAGCTTGAAATGGTATCGTGTGTGGAATTCTCCTTCTCAGAATTAATATTGAATCTTATTATTTCGTTTATCTTTTGTATACATCTTAAACATTCATTCGTACATACTTTGTAGTTTAACTGCCACTGACCAGCATCGAGGTTTCTCTGTCATTTCAGTCTGAGAATCTTAAAGTGCTCACATTTTATTTTCAATGCAGTACATATCTTGATGATAATATCTCTCGTTGAATATTTTATTTATTTATTCTTTTTATGCCCATTAGTGAGGTCAATGTTCACGGCTAATTGTATGGATAACACTAACTAATCTTCATTAAAGAACTGCTTCATTATGAGGTGTTATTACTTATCTGGCACACAAGATGTGTTCTAGGCTTCCTTTTTTTTATATATTTTACTTTTACGAATTTTATCGGAAAAATGTAAATTATCGTCAGTCAATTATGGGTTTTTCCAGATTTGTCCGTCTCTTCTGCATCTTTTAACAATTTCGTTTGCCTTCTTTCTCTCTCTTGCTTTTCTTTCATAATCATACAAAAACTAAAATTAAATATGGTTATTTGCTTTAAGGGCCAGATAAAAGAATATCTCCGTAGCAGTTTCCATTATTGAAATAGGACCCAAATATTACCAAACACCAAAGAGGAAATTGCTCTCTTGATGCACAAGTTCCTGGAGAATGCCCATCAGCCAGTAATTAAGATAATTGCGGGCGTTCATTATCCCCCCAAGCAAAAGAGGGTGGAGGTTGGGGGGGGGGGCGGGGAGGGCCGGCGGGGGTTTGGGGGAGGGGGAGGGGGGGAGAAGGATTTAAAAACATCACTGCTGTCAATAAGCGAAGTATGCTCGAAGACGCGGGCTGAAGGACGACCCCGAAGGAAGGCTTCCTCTAATCCTTAAGAGTTAGATGCCTTCGCCTTTGGACGAGTCTGAGAACTATATAGTCGAAGCTTTTGAGGCTTAGAAAGCACCATTATCTTGATTAGCTTGGAGTTTTCGTCCCGGGAAAAATCAAGATATTCTTGATATCGCGTCGAGATTTCATACGAGAGAGAGAGAGAGAGAGAGAGAGAGAGAGAGAGAGAGAGAGAGAGAGAGAGAGGAAAGAGAGTAAATCCTGATAGATAGAGCTGACATAAGACAATGAAAGAACTGCTTTTATGAAAAGAGAGAGAGAGAGAGAGAGAGAGAGAGATGAGAGAGTTGAGAGAGAGAGAAATTAAATCCTGATAGATAGAGCTGACATAAGACAATGAAGAACTGCTTTCATGAGAGAGAGAGAGAGAGAGAGAGAGAGAGAGAGAGAGAGAGAATTATCATGAATAGATAGAGCTGACATAAGACAATGAACTGCTTTCATGAGAGTTGGAGAGAGAGAGCAGAGATTAAATACTGATAGATAGAGCTGACATAAGTTAATGAAAAACTGCGTTCATGAGAGAGAGAGAGAGAGAGAGAGAGAGATTAGAATAATGATAGATAGGTAGAGGTGACATAAAACAATGATACTGAACTTTTATGAGAGAGAGAGAGAGAGAGAGAGAGAGAGAGAGAGAGAGAGAGAGAAGGAGAACGCTGATGGTTAGATAGAAAGCTGATCAACAATGTTTTAATTGACTAGTTATGAGAGAGAGAGAGAGATTGGAGAGAGAGAGAGGAGAGATACAGTAGGAGATTCTGATGGAATTATATAGAGCCCTGAAATAAACAATTGATAATTGAACTTTTAATTTTGATAAGAGGAAGGGAGAGGATAAGAGAGAGGAGGAGAGAGAGAGAGAGAGAGAGAGTAGAATAATGATAGATAGTAGAGGCGACATAACCCACTGATACTGAACTTTTATGAGAGAGAAAGAGAGAGAGAGAGAGAGAGAGAGAGAGAGAGAGAGAGATTAGAATACTGATAAACACAAAGGGTTGATATAAAACAATGACACTAAATTTTCATGAGAGAGAGAGAGAGAGAGAGAGAGAGAGAGAGAGAGAGAATGATTAAATTTCAAGAATCTGTCAATTAATCTTGTGCCCAACCATTTATGTTTTTTAATTTTTTTTTTATTAAGTTGTGATACCAAGGAAAGGCAACTCAGTTGAATAGAAATACTACAAGGGGTGACTAGTGCGCCCAAATGCCAGCGTTGATTGGAGCAGGAAATGGTTGATGCAGCCACTGTAGAGAAAGCACGAGAGAAAATGAAAAAGGTTTCCAAGCAACGCCAGGTCAAAGTCAACATCATTAACGCCCAAATCAAATGCAAATAAGAGGCCCCACCTTTGATCTCGGAGGTGTAGATATTTGTGGAGAGGGTGATGACTTTTGATAAGATCCGGGAAAAGTTATATTGAGAGAGAGAGAGAGAGAGAGAGAGAGAGAGAGAGAGAGAGAGAGAGAATTACAAGGAGTTACAAGGATTAGTATGTCTCAAAGACTTATTAGACCATCCTAGGAGACATCATGTGCTCTCTTATCTCTAGGAGCAGGTTTTACAATTCATTCACAGTGTTCTAATGACTTTGTCTAGCTTTCTTTTGAACTCTTCCACACTGCTGCTGTTTACAACTTCTGGTGGCAGTTTATTCCACGTGCCACACATCTTGTGTGTGAAGAAGTTACCACAATGAGATGTGTTGTATCTCTTTAGTTGTAGTTTCCTTCCACTATTTTTTATCTGGTTTGAGAGAGAGGGAGAGGGAGAGAGACTGAGGAGACCTTGAGGAGAGAGAAGAGGAGAGAGAGAGAGAGAGAGAGAGAGACAGAGAGAGAGAGGGAGAGATGCGTGTCTGGGGTTGAAGAGAGAGAGAGGGAGAGGGAGAGAGACTGGGGAGGTGTTGAGAGAGAGAGAGGGAGAGGGAGAGAGACTGGGGGAGGTGATAGAGAGGAGAGAGAGAGGAGAGAGATGGGGAGGTGTTTGAGAAGGATGAGAGAGAGAGAGACTGAGGAGAGATAGAGAGTTGAGAGAGAGATGATGGTGTTGGAGAGAGAGAGGGAGAGGGAGAGAGACTGGGGAGGTGGTTGAGAGAGAGAGAGAGAGAGAGAGAGAGAGAGAGAGAGAGAAATTGCGACTCGGCGCCTCAATCTACCCAACTCGACCCCGTCCTTCCATGACACGAAACAAAAGCAAATCGAAACACGGGAGAAAACAACATCGATCACTAAGCCAGCAGCAAATCACCGAAGTCCTGAAAAGGACGAAAGTCCTAGCCGTCCTTCCCTTAATGACGCCACCGCTGCTGCTGCCGGCCCGACTCAAATAAAGGAACCTCCTCCTCCTCCTAATGAAGTCAAAGGATGGAATTAAGACCTCAAGCCCACTTTATAATTAGCTAATAATTACCTTTCGTCTCCGGTGGCGGCCTCCCATTTTCCGGTCCCATTCATGCAGTAATTAGGGCAGTTGCGACGCCGGGTTTCATTCTGGATTTTGTCCTGCTAATTAATACTGTCGTCCGGGATTCTCTTTTGAGCGGCGAAGTTTCTGTTTTCCCATCTCTCTCTCTCAGCCGCCCCCTCCCCCCACCCATCCGGGTTTCTTTCCCGCCTTCGTCAGGTGGCTCCTAATCAGGCCTTGTCCCTTACTTGGAGATTCGGTTTGGCGTCTCTTATTTTAGCTTTCGTTACACGCGAATTTATTATAACTAATGATTTCTTTGCCGCTTCAAGTTTTGATTATCTGTCTATGGTTTATTCTACGGGCTGCTCTATGAGCAAGAGCCCGTGCTGGTATCAGCCCAGCTTAATCTTCAATAACAACAACTGTCTGCGTAAAGCAATTCTTGTATCTTGCTCAGTATTGTCTTATTCTTGTCTCATTCTTCCCCATCCTTTTGCTCTGTCATTCAGTTTTCCCTTTACTTCTTTTCTCTGATTGACCTATTTATTATCCCATTTTAACTCTCCCTTCCATCTTTCGTCAATCATTCTCCCATTCCTATGCTACTTCCATTCCAAATCAGAGCTCAGAAAGTCTGCTTGTCGCCAATAGCAGTTGTTGAAAACTCACATCCACACAAGCAACGTGAAATGAGCTCCAGTTACTCTGACAGGGCTCTTTCATGCTCTAATCTTTACGAAGCTTATCTGACAAGACCGTCCAAGGATGCTGCGATAAGGACACAGCATCTTTCGAGGAAGCCATCCAAAGATGCTGCGTCTCATCAGGAGATGGGTCGTCGAAGTCCAGGTGATTTGGATGTGCGTTTGATTAAAGGGGCTTGGAAATGGGCTGTCCAATCTCTCCGTTTAAAAGTCATTAGAATGATTAGGTAAGGAACAGTGTGAGGCGTAGGGCAAGATACGAGGTACTCATTGTCAGTTGTTATAGATTTACTTTGACATCACGATAGCTAAATTTATAGCGTCGACAAAATAGTAATATTCAGTAAAAAAAAAATGGCATACTTTTAAATAGCATGTACATGTCCTTATAACATCAAGTAACTGCTACGCTAAGGGCACTGGAATGATACAACTGAATATACTTCAAAAACTGAAAGAAAATAAGAATGTGAGGACTTTAATGATTAATTTATAAAGTTATTCGTATCACCCATATTCGATGGCATTAATTCATATGATCGACAAAATAGTACCTAATATTCAGTAAAAAATGTATATACTTTTGCATAGCATGTACATGTCCTTATAACATATAATAACTGCTACGCTAAGGGCACTGGAATGATACAACTGAATATACTTCAAAAACTGAAAGAAAATAATAATGTGAAAACTTTAATAATTACTTTATAAACTTATTCGTGTCAACCATATTCGGTGACAAACCGTGCTTGAGATAATGTTTGCTTTTAGGTCATTCTTATCATCACATCAGGTTCCATCTGCAATAATCTCTTTCAAAACGCTGACAAGTTAATGTCTAATATTAGATTTTGGAAATGTTATACGTTTTCTATCAAAAGGATAATTTATAAAATATTAAATCAGCAACATTGCTTGTCAATTATAATTTCGGGTGGTGAGGGGCTTGGATACTCCTCAAATACTGTACCACGACTTTCGACTTGAAAGAGGGAAGACAAGATAGAAACACCCTGGAAAAGGCTCATTAGAAACTACGACCCCGATTAGGGATTAAGCTGAGGTGAAAGAAAATGCAAAGACTTTCGAGATATTCCTCAGCATTGAAATACTTTTTAAAAATGGGCAAAAGGAAAGAGAAGAATCACTAGTAGGAGAAAAGATCGTTATATCTGAAGTGTAAATATCTCATTGATATTGGGGCTTATTTTATTATCTAACGTTTCCTTCCCAAACATTTTCTGGTGAATATATGGCCCCTAGGGAAACAAATACTGCAAGATTAATAAACAAATGAATAAACAAGTAGATAACTAGCACTAAAAATGTTTGAGTACGATAACGGTGGGGAAATGGAGGGAGGCATGAAA
Organism: Macrobrachium nipponense; assembly: GCF_015104395.2. NCBI lineage: Eukaryota > Metazoa > Arthropoda > Malacostraca > Decapoda > Palaemonidae > Macrobrachium > Macrobrachium nipponense. Next base: position 5,643,186 of record NC_087206.1, on the reverse strand, counting down.
GGTGAGTAGAGGATATATGGATATATATTTGAGTAATAAAAAATGAAAGAAAGGGAAATGGGAGAATACCAGATATACGTCAAGTGTTTTCTTTCGTCTAGGATCAAAAGAAGTAAAAATGAATCTGAATCTTTATTCACATTTTCAAAATGTCATTTGTCGAAATTAACTCCAAATTTGCATCTTAGTAGACGAAGGATCATGAAATTCTGTTCGGGATCAGCACTTCTGTATCCTAAGAATGGGAAACAGGAGGTACGATTGTCCAAGAAATTATTTGTATAAAATGGTTTCTGTATGATTAAAGGTTCTCAGTAACAACTGACGAAAAACTTAAGATGTTTCAAAGAGAATGACCTTCAATGACCTTGATTAGGTGTTTGTATAATTAACGTTTCTAAAAATGAAACCGAGAGAGAGAGAAAAACTGATTATGTCTGGGAGAGAATGACATTCCATGACCTTGTTACGATATGCACGACAGCTCCTCAGACTTCAACCCCATTATATATTTATTTCTGCCATTTTCCTTTAAATTGGTAAAAATCTTCTGCTTCAATATTTGCAAATCGTTACGGGAATGGATTCCGAATTAAACTCGAGACCGGTGAACTGAATTACGTAACGGGACGCTGAACCTTTATCTGTGAATACGTGTGTGTGTGTGCTTTTTTTTTTCTTGTAGAAGATATTAAAACCTTAACAATCATATCACCACCTGACATATACACGCACACCCACACATATATGTGTGTATGTGTATTTACATGTTTGTAGACAGATATACATGCATAAACGTTGTATATTATATATATATATATATATATATATATATATAATATATATATATTATATATTATATATACTATATATATATATATATATATATATATATATAATATATATATATATACTACTATATATATATATATATATCATATATATATATATATTATATATATAATGGTAATGAATTGGTTTTAATCCAAGTCCTCATTCTATATTTGAAGCTTCCAGGAAAAATTGCACAAAGGTTCTTAAAGCATTAGAAAGACTACTCATTAGTATTCCGGCAGCCCCACCACTTATTTAGCACCAAATATATTTCTTTCTTGCGCGCTTGGTTTGTTGTCATACATGCTCTCTCTCTCTCTCTCTCTCTCTCTCTCTCTCTCTCCTCATTACATTTTGTATATCCTCTTGTCCGAGCTCATAAAAATAACCTGCTTTTTTTTTTTTTTTTAACCCTCCAAACGTCCATAATTTCCAGATGATAAAAAGACCTTTATGAAATTCACCAGGGAGCAGAATTTGCAAACGATTGTCAATTTTCGTTCCGGTATATTTCCAACGAAACAAGAGATTTAAAAAAAAAAAAAAATAAAAAAAATTCATTTATTTATTTTTTCTTTTTCATCTCTGGAACCAGCGAGGTAATCGGACCGTCTCGTCATCTGGGAATGACGATGACGTCAGAGGCATTTGGTCTAAGTCACGTGATCAAAGCTCAGAGGTGAGGATTGAGGAAGTGTCTTAGGAAGATGACGATAACTTAGTTCACGCAAATCCTTCCCCAGTTGGCGATAAATCCTGCAGATAATGCAAACTCTGAGCCAGGAGGTACGACCGGTGATGCCAACTTAGATATTCTGATGATTATTGTAATGATTTGCATTATAGTTTACGGCTTGGAGATGCTACTACTTGTTGTGGGTTGTTGGCTCTATAAATTTCTGTTTTTGTGTAACTGCAAATGGTTCTTTATTACAATATTATTTTCTTTTGCGTTGATCTTGAATGGTTGTCATGGTACGGGCATAATGATAAGCTGTATACCCAATTCTGACATACTTGCAACGAAAGTTGCACGAAGGAAATTTTTCTGATAAATCTCTCATTTTGCTTCTCTGCAATGTTGCAACTTCGCAAGTTATACAGTTGTTCGTTCGGGGTCGATAACCTTTGTTGTCGCGAAGTCAGTCATAAAGACTAAAACTTATCAGACTAAACAAAGTGAGACTCATTTCTCCAAGTGGAATTTATCCAATTAAAAGCCACACTTCAAATTGAGGACTCACAGGAATGCCTCTCATTTTTTTTACTTACAGTTTCTGGCCATTACGATTTTTTCTTTTTAACTTTTTCCAGCTCATTCATCTTTCGTTCTTCTTCAATTTCCTGTCATCTCAATCATTTGTTGAATCAGATTTTTACCCTCATTTTATCCATAAATCTTTCCATGCTCTTTCACTGACCTCTCTCATTTTTTTTTTATATACAACTTCAGTTTTCATCAAGATTTCACTTTACGTTTTTCAAACTCATTCGCCTTCGATTCTTCGTCAGTTTTAACTTATTTCAATAACAAATTTGATTCAATTTTTCCTTATACCATTCATTCATCTTTCCATGCTCTTTACACTAATGCTTATCTTTATGTCTCTCGTATTTGTAGGGCTGCTAATGTTTATACCTTCTCTCTTCTTTCACTATTACAACTCTGGAATTCGCCAGCCTCGTTGCTCATTTTTTTTTAGTTCTCCATCAATTCCGCTTCCATTCCGACTCAGTGAACAGAATTACAGAATTTCCCTCCGGATAAATCCACCTGTCCTCAACAGCTGGGATAAATACTTCAAATTCACCTGAGCAGAAGGAATTAATCTGCGTTACTCAGTCTATTTCGGTTGGGTAAGTCTGAAGGTCGACACCGGGTACCTAAGTCTTTTTTTTTTTTTTTTTTTTTTTTTATTCATTATCTGTGGGATGAATGATCTTAATTTCAATCAGCTCCCCTCTACAAACTTTCATTTTCGTAAGTCCCAAGAGCCGGAATCCAGCATTGTCTTTCTTGTTATATCCCTAATGTAAAAAAAAAAAAAAAAAAAAAAAAAAAAAAGCTGAACCGCAGTTTTTCTTCGGCGCAATCGAGTTTTCTGTATAGCGTATAATGCCGTAAGAAATTCTCAGTCACGGCCCATGAAACTCTCAGACAGCCGTGTTGGCCTGTGCTGTTGCGGGCACTAGACCCACGGATCATGGTTGATTTAAATAAGATAAAAACTACTGATGGCAGAGGGCTGCAATTTGGTACGTTTGATGATTGGAGGGTGGATGATCAACATACTTACTAGCAGCCCGCTAACCTCAGTAGTTTATAAGATCCGAGGGCGGACATAAAAAGTGCGGACGGACAGACAAATAGCCATCTCAATGTGCTTCTTTGACAGAAATATAAAAATCACGAAATATGAATGAGTTTTATTCCAAGGCTGGATGATAGATAGTCCTGATCAAAACAAAGTCTCGATGAGCGGATTCTTTGGATATTTGACTATAAAATGCTTTCACTCTTCACACATGTGCACATTCTCTCTCTCTCTGATATATATGTATATATATATATACATACATTTACACATATAAATGTAATGCATATTTATTAATATAGCAATAGACATATATGTATACACACGCAAACACACACACATATATAGTATATACGTATATATATATATATATATATATATATATATATATATATATATATATATATATATATATATAGTATATATTGTGTGTGTATAAGTATGAGCGAACAAACTTATAACAAAGAACCTGTGATTGTACAGAAATAAATTAATCACCCACTAAAAATTAACGCGTTTAACGAAGCACATTAACGTATAGAAAGAACTACCGTTTCTCCCATGATTCAACAAGAGATATGGGTTCATGCTTCTGGTCATATTGTGACGTTTTTGCGACAGTTCATGGAACTGAACTATAGTAGATTCACATCACCGGTGCATCAGATCTCTAGGCCAGTCCCTTACGACGCTCCTAATTGGCTGTTGATAAGGCAATCACGGGACTGGAAGCTCTCAATCTCTCTCAAGAGTCCACAGGAGAGATGGAACATACATCATCCCTATGTGAACTCTCAAGAGAGACTGAGAGTTTCCAGCCCTGTCATTGGCTTATCAATAGCCAATCAGGATGTCAATCTACCATAAGGTGACTCTTCCAGTTCCATCGGTCATTACCCTATCATCTCCACACATTATTCACCATTTTCTTGCCGTACCAGAACTGGCAATAGGTCATATAAAGCTTCAGATTAATAATAATTAGTTACGGTTGAATCTAAGAAAAAGATATTTCAGTTAGTGAGCAAGTCATTAGCTCTCCCATTATATTCCAGTTTTTTTTTCAAGCACTGGACTATTCCAGAGGCTCTTGGTATATCTTTCGTGATGAAAGTTGTGTAGAGTACTATGACAAGGAGCAATAATGACATGTTTTGACTTATTTTTCAGTCGTTTCTGCACTAAGTTTCATCCAGACTTAAAGGAATATGTTTAGTTTGTTCGCCTTATAGGGAAGAAGGGAGGGGGCGGGGGTGGGGTGGGGACAGAGAGTGGTAGGAATAGGAGGAGACCTTGGGTGGGGGTATGAAAGGGCTTGGGCAGGCTACCCCAGGGAATGGGCTGAGAGGCAACTTCAAAGTCTTATGGATATTCTTTTCTTTTTACATTATAAATAATTTCTTGATGGTGAATATTTTATGAATATTGCAGCTTATTTTATGCGGTATTCGTTTTGGCTACGACAACTAATATAAAAGAAAAAATGATGTTTTTAAAAGTTGCTCTTTTGAAGTCTTCAAACGGGGCAGCCGTTAGAGGATATCTTAAAAGCTTTCACTACTTTTTCCTGCACAAGGTTTAGTACCAGTTCAAACGAAATAAGTGATTGACCAGGCGAGAAAAAAAGCTCTTCTGGATAATATTTCAGAAAATATTTCAAACTCTGGCCTTCTTTATTTAGTTACTGGTTCGGGAAACTGAGTGTTGTGTTATGCAAGGCTCTTGATCGTAAAATATATGCTAATGGTTATCCGCAAATTGGGTAAACTATGTTATCTCCTGTGTCTATGTATACATGTAATTACTGTATATATATATATATATATATATATATATATATAATATATATATATATATATATATAGTATATATATTGGGAAGGTACAAAGGGCGGTCTATATCACGGGCCTCTTATACCGTTCAATATCTTACCACACTTACTAGCCGTCACTAGGCAAGAGCCCGTGCTGGCGCAAAGCTAGCTTCATGTAAAACCAACCAACCAACCAATTCGGTCCTTCAGATAACAGAAAATCAAAATACGTTTAAAAAAAAATGACAAAATTACATTTTGAATTTGCTTCTGAAAAGTGGACGAAAATTTAACATGCCAGTAAAATAAAGATGCATTTACACGATTTTATATTTTTTTACCAACTTTCCGGCAAAATGAAATAGAAAAACGGACGCCAACGTCAGTGCTTTTGGAGGTCGAATAATTATATTAGAAATGCTTTTCGAAAATCTGTCCACGATTCAGAGAGTCAGGACATCCTTAGGGATTACGCATAAATTAAATAAATCATACGATAAGAAATAGAGGCGAAAAATGAATAATTATTGTGATGAACAATGAAAAACTAGTCTTGATAAAAATGACAGATGGAAATTCATGAAAATAAAAAGCTTACGTACCAAGGAATGGGCGAATAAATAATATAACAGACTGGTAAATAGAGAAGGAAATGCCCAATTCCTTCAGTTATCCCAGAGAGAAATCCGCAAAGCGGACAATATCAGAGAACAGAGCGACTGAATTCCCCCCAAAAGCCAACTCGTGCCTCGAGGGCCAAAACTTTGCATAAACTGGCGAATTAGTGCGACTCGGGGAGAAGGACTTGGGGAACGGAGGTGGTCTTATCTCTCTCTCTCTCTCTCTCTCTCTCTCTTATATATATATATATATAGTATATATATATATATATATTATATATATATATATATTATATATATAAAGAGAGAGAGAGAGAGAGAGAGAGAGAGAGAGAGAGAGAGAGAGAGAGAGTTACAAGGATTAGGATGTCTCAAAGACTTGTTAGTCCATCCAAGGAGACATTGTGTGCTCACTTATCTGTAGGAGCAGGTTTTACTGTGCATTCACAGTGTCCTAATGATTCTGTATAGCTTTCTATTAAAATCTTCCACAATGTTGCTGTTTCCAACTTCTGTTGGCAGTTTATTCCACGTGTCACATATCTTGTATGTAAAGTAGTTCCCACAGTGGGGTGTATTGTATCTCTTTAGTTCTAGTTTCCATCCATTATTTCTTGTGCTCTGGTTCCATGCAACGTAAAAACACCATACAAACAAACATTATTTCTTGTTTGGTTTTCGTTTGACGTAAATAGGTTACTGTCTACTTTTGAGAAGAAATGACAAAGATTCTAGATCGTCATATGCATATAGCATAATTTCAATAATTTCACACTGTAATTAGGTACTGAAACTAAATATAACTGATAGGGAAAAGAAAGCATGTGGAAACTTGAGCTCATTGTCTTATAAATTATCTTATTCTTTATATCTCGCTTCTGCCTAATCAGTATATCGAATTTTGGTGAAACTTGCTTTCCACTTCAATTAGTAAGGAATGCCTTTATTCAGATTTTACGTATGCGTAAATTTAGGTAATTATACTCAGAGAAATATATTATGGCAAAAACGAAAATATATGTATATATATATAATATACATATTTATTTATATATTATAAATATTCATATACACACACATGTACATATACATAAAGTATATATAAATATTTACAACACACACACACATATATATATATATATATATATATATATATATATATATATATATGTATATATATATATATATATATATATATATATATATATATATATATATATATATATATAAAAACGTATTACTTCCAATAATCCCTTTAAATCACACTATGCTCATCCTAGGTCAAGTATGAGAAAAAAAAAACGTGTTCAACATTATTAATATAATAACAATATTCCCTCACGTCTCCCAAGTTTTATAACTTGGCCAAGCTGCTGCTGGTTGCTGCTTCTAAAGAATTAATTTTTACGAAGCGTTTCGTTGCTGCTTCAGGGTCGTATATTCACCCGAAAATATTGGCCGGGGAAATGTTTGCCTCAGAATTAAGCTCCACTATGCATAAGCGACGATAAAACTTCCTGGGTCTTCTCTTTGGTACTTTTTTTTGGGGGGGTGGGGGTGGGGGTGGGCGGGTGGTGGCTGGGAGAGGGTGGGTTTGGGCGGGGGTGGGTGTTGTGGGGGTGGGGTTGGGTGGTCTGGGTGGGAGGAGTAGGAAGGGGGTCAGGGATGTTTTATTTTTTCTGGACTATAGAACGGGATATTCTATTCCGTTTAAAAGACATTTTTATGGCAGGGGTGTGTATAAAGACAAAATGATGTGGGTTGCCTTTTGAATGATTTGCAAATTATTAAGATATTTTCATGTTAATTTTCGATAAATTACACTTATTACACATCACATATATATATATATATATATATATATATATATATATATATATATATATATATATATATATATATATATATAATATATATATATATATACATATATCATATATATATATATATATATATATATGTGTGCGGGGTGTATATATATATATATGCATATGTATATATATATCTATATATATATATATATATATGTAATATATATACATATATATATATATTCATATATATAATATATATATATATATATTATATACTATATATATATATATATATATATATATATATATATATATTACGATGACAAAAATACTTTATGTGAGTAAATGGCAATTATTTGAATAATGAATTACACATTGTATAATGAATAATGAAGCGTAGTTTTATAATAAACAAAAATGCAGCCCATGTGAACACATTGTAGGCGAACGGAGACACATAACAGGAGATGGAAATAATCTCAGGAAAATGAAACAGTATGGAGAATAAAATGGACGAGAAAGAGAGCAATGATGAAATGAGAGAGAGAGAGAGAGAGAGAGGAGAGAGAGAGAGAGAGAGAGATGAAGAAGTGGTGTGTGTGTGTGTGTGTATGTGAGAGAGAGAGAGAGAGATGAGAGAGAGAGAGAGAGAGAGAGAGAGAGAGAGAGAGAATCATTAGCAAAACAAAACTACGAATACAGAAAAAAAGAGAATAAAAGGAAACGAAGAAAATTACAAAAAAAAGGAACAAAACTCAAAAAACTAAAAATAGAAAATTCACCAAACTGAAAAAAATCCTAAAATAAAATCAGGCAAGAAAATGACATAAACGATAAATGAGGCTAAATAAAAGAGAGAAGACGAACAATCTAATTAAGGACGTAAATTCATGACAGTAACTTTCTCTCTGGGAAAATAATTGCCGTTCATTGGGGAAAAAAGATTTAATCTTAGGGAAAATAATTACCTGTCGTTGGAGAAAAAGAAGACTTCATCATAGGGAAAATAATTGCGTGTCGGGGAAAAAAAGACTTCATCATAGGGAAAATAATTGCCGATAGTTTGGGAAAAAAGACTTCCGTCCAGGGAAAATAATTGCCAGCCATTGGGATAAAAGACTTCTGTCCAGGGAAAATAATTACCTGCCATTGGGATAAAAGTCTTCTGTCCAGGGAAAATAATTGCCTGCTATTGGGGAAAAAAGACCTCCATCAGATGAACATAATTGTCGCTCATTAGGAAAATAAAACTTCCGTCCAGGGAAGATAATGTCTGTCATTAGGGAAAAAAAAGACTTCAGCTTAGGGAAAATAATTATCCGACGTTGGGGAAAAATAGTCTTCCGTCCAGTGAAATTAATTGCATATCGTTGGGGAAAAAAGACGCCCGTAAAGGGAAAATAATGCCTGTCGTGGAAAAAAAAAAAGACTTCAGCTTAGGGAAAATAATTACTGGTCATAATTCAAAGGAAAGTACCTCATAGACATTTATTAAACAGCATGTATGAGAGAGAGAGAGAGAGAGAGAGACATAAAAAAGGGAAGAAGACAGGCAGGAATGAAGAAGAAGCAGAGAGAGAGAGAGAGAGAGAGGGGTATAAAAACAGGAAATAAAAAGACACGAATGAAGACAGAGAGAGAGAGAGAGAGAGAGAGAGAGAGAGAGAGAGAGAGAGAGACGCCTTCCACTTCGAAAACAAAATTTTCACAGTTAATGACTCCGTTTGAATCCCCGGACTTTGAGGCTTTCGAGAGAGTCGTCGATATGAAAATTCCTGGAACGCTCCATTTAAGGAAATATACGTAAGGAATTAAATGGCTCCTCCCCTTCAGCCGTCAAAGTCTTCTGAAGGTCTTTTTGAGGAGGCTATATTTATGATATGGGTTATTAGCTCATTACCCGAAGTCCTTCTCTCCGAATTCGTAATGAGGATTCGAAATGTCATTAGTGAGCCGGTGGTTTTTATCATAATTTTTCATAGAATTATCTTGATACTTATGTTAATGACGTACTTAACGTCCTAGAATGAGTCTCAACTAATAAATATAAACAGGTTGCATTACTAAATGAGGGGAAGTATACATCCCACTCATACTTGGAAGTAAATGATATATACCCATGCACCCACATACATACATAAATACATATATATACATAACTGTATGTATGAAATTTGTAGATAAGTAAAAACGGAGAAAGAAGTGTTCTGGAGTTTCTGCTATCATGTTGAGAGTATGGAGAACGATACGCGTATAAAACGTGTGTATAATTCGCAAGTTCTGTGAGATACGAGAACTGGAAGATCGAGTTGTGGAGAGCTATTGGTTGTTGTAGCCATGATTCATGGAGAGAGAGAGAGAGAGAGAGAGAGAGAGAGAGAGAGAGGTACCCTAGGTATGGGTGAAAATATACATAAACAAAAAAGCTTCATGAAGAGAGAGAGAGAGATAAACCCTAAGTATGGGTAGAAAAATGATTGAAGCCAAAAGGTTTCATGCAGAGAGAGAGAGAGAGAGAGAGAGAGAGAGAGAGGATAACCCTAGGTATGGGTGAAAATATACATAACCCAAAGGTTTTTCATCGCAGAGAGAGAGAGAGAGAGAGAGAGAGAGAGAGAGAGAGAAACCCTAGGTATGGGTGAAAATATACATAAACCCAAAGGTTTCATAAAGAGAGAGAGAGAGAGAGAGAGAGAGAGATAGATAAACCCTAGGTATGGGTGGTGAAAATATACATAACCAAAGGAATTTTCATGCAGAGAGAGAGAGAGAGAGAGAGAGAGAGAGAGCATCATAGGACCAAAGTATTATTCCATCTTTCTTCGTATCCTTCTTGGAAGGCGAAAAATGACCGAAATAGAAAAATAAATTCGAGGAAAGGATGGCGGAGAAAGTTGGAGAGATGATTCCTCCCATCCCTTCTCTTTCATCCTCCTCCCGACAGCCGACACTTTCGTCCTTAGCTGGAGGAGATGAAAGTTCAGGGCTTCGTTGTAGGATGGACTTCGGGAAATAGCGTACCTATACATATCCTCCACATCCTTGCCAGAAAAATGCAAGAAGGACGATGTGTTATAATTGTCTATAAGTCTATCACACCCTCTCTCTCTCTCTCTCTCTCTCTCTCTCTCTCTCTCTCTCTCTCTCTCCCAGTATACATATATAAATTTATATATGTATATATATATTTATATATCTCAGTAGGAAAAGAAGAGCGTAGGTTAAGAGACACCACATTTTTATTGCGACGCGTTTCGTTGTTTCTTCATAACAACATTTTCAAGCCTAAAAGAGACATTACAGTATTTTAATGGTAGTTACAAGAATATGTAATTATTGGCTGACAAAGCTGAGTAAAAGTAGCAACAATAAGATAATTTGCACTACAAACAATTTGAAGGTTTCGCAATGGGATCTCCATTTTCAGCCCCAATGGCCAACATATTGAAAAACGATGGCTTGATGATTGTCCCCTTGAGTTTAAACCAATTGTTTATCACAGGTATGTTGACGACACATTTTTTGGTTTGTTTTTCAGGCATTTAAGTCACGTACAGCGGTTCCATGATTACTTAAATAGTAAACACCCATGTATTCAGTTTACCGTGGAACATGAAGAAAATAATATTCTTAACTTTTTAGATGTAAGCATTACAACTACCGCAACAATAAGTCACTCTTAAATTTTAGCATTTTTAGAAAGTCTACTTTTACCGGTCTTGGAATGAATTTCCAAAATGCTACATTCTTTAACTTCAAAATAAATAACATTAAGACTTTAATACATAGGGGAGCATATTTCTTCTCTGGGCAAGCTCTTGGGCAAGGCCATTTGACTCAGAAATAAAAGTTTTCTGTTAAACTATTTTCAAAATTAATGGCTATCCCAATAACATAATATATAAAAGAAATCAAAAGTTCCTAAATATTTCTCCTTAGTTAAAATAAATAGCAAAAAATAAAAATATTACCAAGTGTTGATAAACTAACCTATTGTATTTTTAAATTTTTTCCATTTATAAAGTGATCCTTGTTCTAAATACGGTTTACAAGAGAACTAAGAAAATATGTTTAAGTAATAGGGTTTTCCCCGCATTAAACCCCAAGTTAAGTATTTTACCAAACAACCATGACTATCCAGCGTTGTTAAAACCATTAAAGATAAACTATCCTTCAAAGACCCTTTTTGGTTCTGGCAATTCACCACTTATGATTTACAAGTGTTGGGACGTCCTGATAGCGCCACCTATATTGGGCCAAGTCCCAAAACGGTTCGGTCCGGACAAGATTCTTCCGAACATTCTATTGGGCATTTCTCCCTCGTAACTGGGGTTGCTTTGCCTGGGCCGCAAGCCAACCAGATCAACCGATTTTACAGGGCACGTAGAGGAATTGGTAATACAGGTAGCAAAGATTGGAAAAATTTTGAGTGTGCTTGGTACTTTTAGAGAAGAGTCATTTAATTGAGAATCTTTTCTGAGTCAATAGAAATATTTTTAAGGAAACCAGATCTTAACCTTGACAATTCATCTTATTCCCTTGCTTTTAATATAAATCATTGTCAGTCATTCATTTGGATTTTTAGTGTAAAACTTTGTTCCCATCCTCCTTTGTCTCCCCACCATTCTGTTTTTAGTAATACGGTTTGTAATTTATTTTAAAGATCTTATATAATTTTATTTTTTTAAGTATGCTGGTGCAATTTATTTTTAAATTTTTAAAGATTTTAAATCATTATCTTATTTTTGTTGCTACTTTTGTACTGCAGCTTTTGGTCAGACCCAATAATTACATATTTTCTTGTAAACTACCATTTAAAATACTGTTAATAATGTCATCATTTTAGGCGCTTGAAAATGTTGGTTTAATGAAGAACGAAACGTCTAAATACGCAGTCGCAAATAAAAATGTGGTGTTCTTCTTTAACCTAACGCTGCTTTTCTTTTCCTACTGAGATTTGAAGATTTCCCAAAACATTCGTGTCTACTTTCCTCACTGTATTTAATTAATATTATTATATATATTATATAATATATAATTATATATATATATATATATATGTGTGGTGGTGTGTGTGTGTGTGTATTTATATATATATTATTTATAATATTATAATTTATATAATATAACTAATATTATAATATATTTTGTATATATATAAATATATATATATATTATATTATAAATAATATATTATTGTTTTAAACGAAGTGCCAAGTTATTCTGGGTTACTAACACTTACCATTCAATTTATTTGTTACCTCAACAAAAGCCAGACCACCTGAAACCCTCAAGTCACAGGTATTACGAACTGAAATACGCTAAAAAGGCAACAATGATCCCTTGTAAAACAACTTACCATATTTGGCAGAAAATATCAAACAAAGTTCATTCAAAAAACAGGTGTGAGGTAATCTTGTAAGTAATTAGAAATTAAATCAAAGGGGCATCACTCCCATCAACAAACTTTAAAAAAGTCCTTAAGTATTTCCGCGCTGATTTCAGGAAGTCCTAAGGTTACTTCCTGCTGGTTCTAAGTCCACTTCAAGTTAAATTGAAGGAAAGCCGATCCAATTACCAACTCTTATGTTTCTACCTAAAATAAATCATAATCATATGCAAATATACTGGTTGTAAAAATAAAAGAAATTACTTATAAAAATTTTTAAAATACAAAAATTCATTATTAAACTCAAAATTTTAATAAGTGAAATTCACAATATCAGGGGGAAATTACTGTTAACATGAAAACAAAAGTAAAGGTTTTAATTAATTCTTGAATCAAATTAAGTAAAATTAAATCAAAATTTAAATTTTATGCAATAAAAATTCAAGAAAATTAATTCTGAATTGAAATTCAAAAGTGTTAGGCAATAAGTGAAAAATTTGAAAATTTTGAATTTAATTCACAAGTGCTAAAGGCAATAAAAATAATAAACTTTGAAAAAGAAATTCTAAGGTAAATGCAAATATGAATTCACAAGTGGTTAAATTTTTAATTTAAATGGGTGCCAATGACTTAAGGCAATGGGAAAATAAGTTAAGTCAATTAAATTTGTGAATGGCAAATGAAAATATAAAATAAAAAGGCAAGCACTTCAACTAAGAAAATTGAACAAGGGTGCACAAAACAATGAAACAAAACACAAAACAACAAAAATTTGGAATGTTGTAAAAGTGTAAATCTTTTCATCTCAAACATTATAAACCATTCAGTTTTTACCCGAAAACCTTCGTAACCATACTGTTAATTGAGTTACTACTAGTTAACCCACTGTTTTCCTTATCAGTTATTAGTTTCTTACCAAAACTATCATAACCATTAGATATTTAGTTTTCAAACTTAATAAAAATAAAACACCACTTTACCATTTTTGGTTATACCAATTTCTTTCTTTGCCTGCAGTCTTGTTTGTCACTTTTACCAAAACCTGCGCCGTTAACGAAACAATGTTTGTTTCAGTCCAAACAAAAACACATTTAACACTAAATAAACTCTAAGAAATATCAAAATATGGAAATTCTCAAGTTTACGAGTGACCAATTTACGTTACGTTAATTATAATCTTCAAGGAACGTTAATATAATCCTCAAGGGACTTGTCGCGGGGAGAGGAGAGAGAGAGGAGAGAAGAGAGAGAGAGCTTCTGGAACGCATCGGGGCGGGTTTCTTAAGTTATAATGAATATTGAATTCTCTTCTTCCTTAACGGAAAACTGGACAGGGGCAAGGATGACACAAAAACGTTTTTGAGCAATAAATCTTCTAGAAGCTTCAAAATCTTACGCAACTTCATCAATTAAACCAAAAATGTATGGTAAAACTGTCACCGTGGCTTTGACAAAGACAATACGCATACTAAGACCAGTCTGTTAAAAAAAAAGACATGTATTTGTCTCGAATTCGACTTGAAGCAGCAAGGCCTTATCACACAATGATAATAGCATTTCCCAACCCAAAACACATTTGAAGATTTGGAGCTCCCGCTTTATCAAATGCGTCTGTTTGACAGATTAGGAAAGGGGGAAAAACGGATTCATCGGAGGAGCCCTCTAAATCTCACAGGTGGGCTGGACATTAATAGGGGAAAACAATCATAGTTTCCGGAAATGGAACCAAAGAAATCTCTCTCTTTTTAGATTTTTACTTTATTTATATTTATATTCTTTTACATTAATGTTTATGCGGCAAATCTTGAACACCGTTAAAACATTTAAAAAACGTATCATTTCTAATCCTTCTAGGAATCTGGAAAAATGTTGCAAAACAAATTCTACAATTAACATTTTCAAATTAGGGGGAAATATTGCATTTTTGAAAGTGCAATATAATAAGTAAGTATATATGGCATAAATAACATTATATTTATAATAATATAATATATTATTAATATATAATATAATTATATATATAATTTATATAATATATGTATATATATATTATAAGGGAAAGCCTTTTTGATGCAAATACCAAAGTCAAACTATTTGATATAGTTTTTTTTTTTTTTTAAGTTTTTCGTTCATTATTTTTAGCATGCATTACAAACTTTGCGAGAGAGGATTAGAGAGGGGACGGAGAAAGAAGAGGTAAACCAGGCAAAGGACTTTAAAAATACGTTTGGAGAGAAAGAGGACGAAAAGGAGAGAAAAGAAAGAGAGAAAGACAGAGAAGAGAGAGGAAGATCGGGCTGAAGAAAGGAGATGGAAAAAAGAGAGAGGAGAGAGTTTCGGGAAATTGAAAAAAATTTTCTCTTTTGTCCTTTAAAATTAAATTCCAGACATACAAGCCTCAGTTGGGATGCGTCACCTCTACCCCCCCCATCCCCACCCCGCAGCCCCTCGGGGTCTCCCTCAAACCCCTCCCCAACCCCCCAATAACCCCCGCACCCACCATTTTTTCTCCGGGCGCTGAAAAAAAGAAAAAATTCACTCCTCTGGAACGTAACAAAGAAAGGCATGAAGAGGAGAGAAGGAGGAGATAGAGAGATGAGAGCAGGACGAGAGAGAGGAGAAGACGAGAGAGAGAGAGAGGGAAAAAAAGTCCCCAGCCATTCGGACCAAGAGTTTCGCTTCGATTTTAGCGACCGGATTATTTTTCGTTCCCTGCGAGATCTAATTCCGACCTTTTTCCTTCATTATCGAGGTTGAAACTTTTATTAACTAATGATGATTGTTTGTTTGTCTGTTGCTAATCTCTGTCTGTCCTGGTCTGTCGGTACTGTCCTATCGGCTGTTTGTCTGAACTTCTTATTTCTATTCTGGCTTGTCTGCTTTGGTTCTCCTCTTCTATTTTTAACCGCCCTTAATTTTTGGTTTATTTTCCCTGGAGGCTTTTTGTTCACTATAATATAATATAATTATAATAAAATTATATATAATTATATATAATATATTATACTTATTATAATATATATTAAATAAATCCCTTTGATGCCTTTATATATATAAGGGAAAGTCTTTGATGCCTTAGTGTGTGCTGTGGGTCGGGTGCCTTTTGAATGTGTTTGTTGTTTGTGTGTTATGTACAAGTGATGGCTCAAATCCTCATGCGACATGACTCCATAGGATTTCGGTTCAAAATTTCAACCTAACTGGCAACCTAGCATGCCCTCCATATTTATCTTTTAATTTTTCAATGCGAAAACGCAATCGGCATACAACTAAAGGGCCAAAAACGTGTTTCAATTCAAGTGAAATCTGTTAATACTATTTAAATTTTATTGTAAGAAAAATGTCACGTGTAGCCAAATTTCAAAAAAAACCCTTACGAAACATTTTATCAAAACTTTCGTTCACTCATTGCTGAAGGACCTTCTTTTGACCAAAAACGAAGTCCGCAAATCAAACCCTCAGTTCAAATGTTAAATAAATAAAAAAAATAAAAAAAAACGAAAAAAATTTGGTCGTAACATTAATAATGCTTCCAAAGCAAACATAAAATTTGAAAATAGTCCTATTTGATTGCTTTTACCCTCTAACGGCTTGAAAAAAATTGTAAATATTGCATATGCACAAAAGTTAGAAAACCGCCCGCCCACCCGATATCAACCGTTGAGAGGGGAGCATTGTTGTGACGTATCCAGTGTCGGTGCAACATCAACCAACCTGGTGGTAAATGAGTTAAGGTCTAACAATGAAGTAGCGGACCATTCAAATTATTCTTTGGAAAACATTTAACTTTTAATGTGTTAAAGGAATATTTGGATTTCAAAAAATTCAAATAATTAGTTTGTTATTTTCTTTCTTAAATATTTTCAAAACTTGATAGCATTAAACTACGCAAATATTACGCCTATTTGGTCAAAGCCAAGATACATATTCCTAGGCCTAGGCCGTTTAGATTTCTTTACTTTACACTTAAAACATTCACATCTTTCTATATTTACAAATTTCTGGCAGAAAAGCAAATGCAAGGGTTATCTACACATTCTTGCACTTCAAGTTACCTTATGAAAGAATTAAATTATTGACAACCGAAAAGCGAGCTGAAGGGGACTTTTAAGAAAATTAATATTGGATAAAACCAAGTTGAAAAAACAAGTGTTAAGATATGCCTTGATGTTAATACTTATGAATTATTTCGGCATTAATAACCATCTTCTCTCCTCCAATGAATAACCAAAATCATCATCATCTTTTCTTTAATTCCCTCAAAGGAAACAGGGTAATCTCTACAAATTAAAAACATTTCAGTAAAGATTACATAATCTCAAGAAAGCGTTTAAGATTATTTTTCTAGGCCATTATAAATCATTTTGCAAAAACAATACAAGGGCAGCTTAAAACAGCCTGAAACTTCAACATTCAAAAAAAGAAAACGGTTGGTGTTAATTCGTATTTCCTTCAAAGAACAGGTGATCTCTTCAAAATAAAATTCATTAGTAACAGATTTACATCTTCAGATGGCTTTTCGATTATTTTTTTACGGCCTATAAAAACATTTTGCAACATACAGGCAGGCTTAAACGCAGCCGAAAATCTTTCAACATTCAAATAAAAACTTGTTTTTAATTCATATTGATACTTTTCCTACATTGAAAAGTTGTTATGACTGTTGAGCTTATTAGGTGTTCTTACTGTCATAAAATGCTGCAGGACGATGGTTAAATGTTCTGACCCAGTTCCAAGAGGAGCATGTTAAGTGTGCTTTCTTTCATTGTTGGCAACGCTAAACCGTTATCACACCACCACTTTGGAACTGCGAGGCAACGTAAAGCTAAGGAAAAATAACAAAATCAAATTTCAAAATCAACAACAAATTAAGAATTATACCAATTGCATAAAACAAGGGATCAATATGCTATTTAACCATAAGGAAAATAAGGCTAGCTGCTGAATTCGCTAAACATTTTGCGACATGAATGACATTACAAATAAAAAAAAAAGAAAAAAATTAATAAGCACTACTTGGCAATTGCTCCTCGTTGAGGTTCTGAGAATATGGACGATTACAAAAGAAATCCATGTTCGCAATGAGATTTGAGCCCCACTTGTATAATATGAAATTATACTAATATTGGTATATATTTATGTTAAATATATATACTATAATAATATTATAATATATTATATATATATTATAGCTATAATGTATTTGCATATATATATGATATATATGCTATTATATAATTCTGTAATATATTATATTAATATTATACTTGAATATATATTATGTTATATATATATTGTATTATTATTGTATATATATGTTTATACTGTTAAATATATTATGTATATATATATATTGGTATGTATTGTTATATATTATAACACACATATATATAATATATATATATATTATATATTATATATATATATATTAAGTTATATTATTAAAATGCTTATTAGAAAGAATTAACAGAAGCTGATGGAAAAATACAGAAAGAAATAAACAGGATGAATTAATATATTAATATAAACAGATGAAAATATTGACAAGTTTAAAAAATAGAAGGCTAAGTTAAGTATACCTTAGTTTGGCCAGACCACTGAGCTGAATAACTGACTCTTCCTGGTGCCTGGCTCCGGAAGGATTAATATTTTTGACGTTGGCTAGGCACCAAAACTTGGTTACCTTAAGCAACGGGACCTTACAGCCTCAATTGGGTGGGGAATCCGAACCACATCATATTCGAGAAATAATTTTAATTTCTAATCAACCAGGAAAGAAAATTTCTTTTGCATTCCCACGTTTAGGCAGAGCGGGGTATCGAACTCAGGACTACCGAAATCGGTTTAAGTACCGAGCACGTAACCCACTCGTTCCAGCGAGGGGAAGTTTAGAAATAGGAAAGTGAAATTGGTTTCGTAAGGGGTTAGGAGTTAAAAAAAATAGGGAAGTAATTAGAAACCTAATGAGGAAAATTCAGGGAAAATCTCGGGGTTGAAAATACTAACCATCCAAATGCCAAAGGGAACGCACAGGTTATTATTTGTTACTTGGATGCACAAGTCAAGCAAAGCAAAAATAACGCAGAAGGTCTCTGTGGCAAAGGGAAGGTAATAATTTAACCGGTGAAGCAGGGGAGGAAACAGGAAAACGAAAGTTTAAAAAATCGACTCCCTAACTAAAGGAAACTTCACGAAAGAACCTTTGATCCAATACTTTTTGGGAAGATGGAGATATGGCCGCTGGTCTCAGGCCCAAAGAGCAGCAGACCTTGTTGATTTGGTTTCGACACAAATGTTCCCCCCTAAGAGGATTTCTTAGAGCTCTGGGTAAACCACAACAAAGATACGAAGCTTTTTATTTTCCGAATATGGGGAATGGGACAGGAAACAAGGGAGGGTTCGGCGGTGTCTTTTGTGTGGGTGCCGTTAGGTGTGTGTAGAAAAGAAAGAGAGAGAGAGAAGAGAGAGGTGAAAAGAGGTTAAAAAATAAACGGTGATAACAATTCCATTACGGTTTTGGTTCTTTCTCTTAATAAGTAACGTGTTGTGTGTGTGTGTGAGAAACGAAGAGAGAGAAGGAGGGAATTGGAAAAATATGAAGGGATTTTAAATAACAGTTTTCAAAACTTTTTTGTTCTTCCTCTTAAAAGGATAAAAGTGATAGAGAGAAGAAGAGAGAGGGAGAAGAGGAGAGAAGAGAGGAGAGAGAGAGAAGAGAGAGAGATGAAAAATTATGATGGATTAATCAGTTTCAAACTTTTTATGTTTCCTTTCCTGTTAAGAAGAGAGAGAGAGAGAGAGAGAGAGAGAGAGAGAGAGAGAGAGAGAGAGAGAGAGAAATATGACTGATAACATCACGAACATTTGTTTGCCTCTTAAGAGAAAAATTGAATTTTACCTTGTTTGATGCCTAAAATGGTTGTCGAAATTGGACGTGAAAGCAACTAATGAATAACAAAGATGAAAAAATACGGAAACATTTTTATCCTGTTTTTTCCATTTCACCGAATGTTCCGTAGGAAGGGAAAACACCATTATGTCTAAGCCAGCAGGTCCAACTTAAACCGAATATAGAATTCACTGACTCGATACCAGATACATAATGAGTTCGTAGAAACATGATCTTCGTCTGTCTGTAAAATGACGAAATCCTTTTTTGCATTATTTGTCTGGGAAAAAACTAAGGAGTGATGTTATCCTAAGAAATATTACACTTGGAAAAACAATGAATGTCGCTATAGTGAAACAGTCATTAATAAAGCTTCATAGGTGATAAACTCACTAGAAAACAATGATTGCTCTCAAGAGTTTTATGGGTTTGTTATTGAAAGCAATGTATACCCTTTATTTTTCCTTGGAATGGTAAGAAATACGTTTTCCCCTGGTGGGAGATAGAACAGTAAATTTCGGGGCGGAGAACGGGACTGGAACATATATTTTTCCTAGAGTTGTGACCCACATTTTTTCCAGGGGGGGATGGAACCAAATTTTTTTGGGGGTTTCCGGAATGAGTTGTACATTTTTTTTTTCATGTTTTATCTCAGGTGAGTTGGAACAATTTGTTTTGTCCTCTCAGATTTTGAGTGGACATTTTTCAGGTTTTATGAGAGGTGGAAGTGGAACATAATTTTTTTTTTCCTTTTCCCACAGGAGTGGCACATGTTTCATCCCAGACTCGTGGAACACATTTTAACCCTAAAGGATAAAGCAGAGTTTTTTTTTTTCCGAGGTCAAAACTCAGTCGTCAGTGACCATGAAAGATTAAATCCACATGAAAGAACTACGTATATGAATAACAAGCAAAACGATTGATGTTGGAAAAATGAACAATAACGAGAAAAACAACGTAAGAAAGGAAGAGTGAGAGGAAGAAAAGAAACGAGAGAAAAGCAGGATTAGAAAGATACAAAATAGAAAAAAAGATGAATACATAGAACTAGTGTCCCTTCACGTGAGACCAATCTGCAAATCTATTTATATAGATACCATTGACCGTAAACACTCCTTCGCTAAATTGGGCGAATTGTCTGAATGGTGTACGATTTTTCTTTCTTTTTTCCTTCTTCACTTTCTTTCCTCCTCTCTTTCGTTCTTCCTCTCTTTTCTTCTTTCTCTCTGACAGGAGCTTAAGAACTCTTTCGGTACAGAAAAAGGAGGAGACACTCCCCAACTGGGGCATGAATTCCCGGAATTTATGAACAAAGGGAGATTTTTCAAATCTCTCTCTCTCTCTCTCTCTCTCTCTCTCTCTCTCTCTGCTTCCTATCCTTCTAAAATTCTGCCTGTTTTTTTGTTCGCTTTCATGAAACGTTTGACATAGCATAGGTGAGCTAAATATTAGATATGGGTAGAAAAAATACATCAACAAAAAGGTTTTCATGCAGAGAGAGAGAGAGAGAGAGAGAGAGAGAGAGAGAGAGAGAGAGAGAGAGAGAGAGAGAGAGAGAGAGAGAGAGAGAGAGATCTGTATGAATTATTCTATTTTCAAAAATATAGCTTCAGAGGAATAAAACTATATAAGCGTGTGATCTCTCGGCAAGGCAACGCCCCAGCAAATCATCGAATTTGCAAATCATCGAATTTGCAAAGCATCAAATTTTTGAAGCATCAAATTTGTAAAGCGTCAAATTAGTAAAGCATCGAATTTTCGAAGCACATAATTTACAAATGATTGAATTTGCAAAGCATAAAATTGACAAAGCATCGAATTTGCAAAGCATAAAATTGACAAAGCATCGAATTTGCAAAGCATCCATAACTTGGGATGTGAGAAGTTGCTGTGAAAGGGATCGTGGACTAAGAATAAATGGAATCATTGATGCAAGTTGTTCTATTCTTTCCCAGATTTTATCACTTTTTTTGTGGTCCATTTTTTTTTAATTCTGCAAAGAATACGAGGAAGGAATGGATAGCACGTTTGCTTATAATGCTTGCTCTCTCTCTCTCTCTCTCTCTCTCTCTCTCTCTCGTCAAGTTTTTCGGAAGGCTGCATAGACTCTCGAAGTAATAATCTTCCGTCACAGAGATTTCCACTTTCATGGCTTCCAGTCTCGAGAATTATGGGCTTTGAAATTAGCAATCAAATCAAAGGGCCAGATTGGGCTGACGGCACCATAAAAGCCTTTGAAAGGTTTGGGCGGAAGTGAGGAAGGAGGGCGGGACGCGATCACAGCCCTGAGGTAGGGATTTGGGCATGGTCTAAGGAACGTTAAGGAGGCGTTAAGGACTCAGTTGAATTCCTACTTATCCTACTTCGCGAGTCGCGGTAATTCACGAGTGAATGTTAGACTTCGAGCTTCGGTCTATGAATTTACTTCCAGGAGAATCTGTTGTTGGATATAGCCTATTTATTTTTTAATTATTTATTTATCTCTTTTATTCATTCTTTTTAAGTGTGTGGATGAAATGGGAAAAATGGTGTGCATTTGCCGAGTGTTTTTTGAATCAACGTTTGCTATTTCAAAGTCTGCCAGAGATTTTCAAACCTATAATATTGGAACCATGGGAATTACTTACGAACTCTAACGGCTCTTGTTAATGCAGTTAAAATCAATATATAAATAGTGAGCAATTACCATATTTTGCCAAACATTACTGCAAAAAAAAAAAAAATACAGCATCATAATGACTGTTGGGAAAAAATTCCATTCGCTACTGAACCTTATCCACAAATAGTATATTATGTAAATATAAATATCATCACACGTCACTACCATTATCACCATCAGGTCGTCTGCCTTAGTACTAGTGATAGTAATAAATACATGGTATGAATATTCGTATAGTGAATACTTTATATTACCACATCTTTAATGTAGGTTCGCAAACTCTGAGAAACTTTCCGGAAATGAAAGAAAATGTATTAAAATTCAAGGAATTTTAATATTCGGAATTTTGTTTTAATCAAAAACTATCATCTTGAGAATTGGCTAAGACCTTCAGAGATAAAAGCTGTGTATATTAATTATGAAATGTTTTTCTGAAAAGAAAGCATCTGAAATCTCTCTCTCTCTCTCTATATATATATATATATATATATATATATATATATATATATATATACATGTTCATATATGTTCATACACACACACACACACACACACATATATATATATAAATATATATATATATATATATATAGATATCTCTCTTCTTCTCTCTCTCTCTCTCTCTCTCTCCTCTCTCTCTCTCTCTCTCTCTCTCTCTTTATAAATATATATATACATATATATATATATATATTATATATATATATATATATATATATATTATATATATGTTCATACACTACACACACACATATACACACACACACACACACACACACACACACACACACACATACATATATATATATATATATAATATATATATATATATATCAGTGTGTACTTGTTTGTATACCTTGTAATATGCCAGTCTACTTTATAACCTCTATACCACAACCACAACTCAAACTATGTATAAAAAAAATTGACCAAATATCATCGCAATTTTTTCCCTCTGCAAATAAGGCCATTCTATGAAGACCTTGTAACTTATAAAGTATAACCCTCCGAGGTCATTATATAAAGACTTCATAATCTACAACCTATAACCCTCAAAGGTCATTCTATAAAGACTTCATAATCTGTAACATATAACCCTCTAAGGTAATTCTGTAAAGATCATAACTAATAACCCTCTCAGAGCATTCCATAAAGGCTTCATAACCTATAACCTATAACCCTCAAAGGTAATTCTATAAAGATTTCATAACATTTAACCTATAACCCTCAAAAGTCATTCTATAAACATAACATATAACCTATAACTCTCTGAGGTCATCCTATAAAGGCTTCATAACCTATAACCTATAACCCTCAAAGGTCAAAAATTCCTTAAAAGTCATTTCTATAAAGTCCATTTCCTAAATATTTTAAAGAATTCATAACATATAACCTATAACCCTCAAAGGTCATTATATAAACACAACCTATAACCTATAACTCTGAGGTCATTCTATAAACATAACCTATAACCTAAAAACCTCTT
>NC_087206.1:5606867-5614367 GCF_015104395.2 Macrobrachium nipponense | reverse complement strand
CACACACAAACACACACCCATGCGCGCCTTGCGCTATCTTAAAACCCCTGCCGCACCCCTCCCACACCCCGCCCATTCCCCACCCCTTCACAATATAGGCATGTTACCCTTCATTCCCAATAAAGTCTCCCATCGATTTAAAAAAGTCTGAAGAAGGTTTGACTTCGGAGGGGTAAGATGGCGAATCGGAGAGATTCAGTCGGGAGTGAGGAAGGTGACACAGAAACGCGAAATTTGGTCTGCGTTCAAACGGGTTCCTTGATTAAGAGCCTCCAGAATGTGGATCGGGGAAGTCTGAGGGAGATAAGACCACCTCCGCTTCCGCAAATCTTCCTCATCCTCCTCCTCCTCCTCCTCCTCCAAGTCGCGCTAATTCGTCAGTTTATGCAAAGTTTGGGTCTCGAGGTATGGGAGTCGGTCTTTTTTTTGGGGAAGGAAGTCTGTCTTAATCTGATACGGCAGGAATGATTTGCGACGTCTGAGTTTACGGTTTGTTTTATCGTTCTGTTTTGTTTGCCTTTCTATTCTGTTTATCTCTCTATTCCCTTTATCATTATATTTTGTTTGTCTTTCTGTTTTCGTCCGTCTCTCTACTTTATATTTCTATTTTGTTTTTCTTTCTATTTTGTTTATATTTCTATGTTGTTTCTCTTTCTATTTTGTTTTTATTTCTATGATGTTTCTCTTTCTATTTTGTTTATATTTCTATGTTGTTTCGTTTTCTATTTTGTTTATATTTCTGTTGTTCTCTTTCTATTTTGTTTTTATTTCTATGTTGTTTCTCTTTCTATTTTGTTTTTATTTCTATGTTGTTTCGTTTTCTATTTTGTTTATATTTCTATGATGTTCTCTTTCTATTTAATTTATATTTCTATGTTGTTCTCTTTCTATTTTGTTTTATATATTTCTTTGTTGTTTCTCTCTTTACTATGTTTAGGTGTCTCAATTCGGTTTATTTATCTGTCTATTTTTCTTATCTGTCTATTTTGTCTATCTTTCAATTCTGTTCATCTTTTTGGTTTGTTTATCTTTCTATTTTGTTTGGATTTCTATGTTGCTTCTCTTTCTACTTTGCTTAGAAGGTGTCTGAATCCTCTTTGCTTATCTTTTCATTTGCTGGTCTTATTATTGGTTAAGTTATTGCGTGATTCGTGTAATCATTTAATGTAATAATTTACCTTTCAAGTGTGTCTATTGCTCGTTCTGTTATTCATTAAATTTTAAATTTATTCAACTACATTGCTATTCAATTCTTTATGGATTCGTGTTGTTCGTTATGGCACTTATTCTCAAGAATGGGGCATTCTTTCTCGAGAATTCTTCCTTCAGAATGGTCTCGATTTTGTGTGAAAATGCTGACAAATCATGGGTACCCATTACCCATGGCTGTTATGAATTGATTTGTTTACCCGACCTCATTTGCCATACAGCATATTCATAAGTGCTAAATCTTGTCGGAAAAATAACCTTATTTCTGTTTCCTATAATCCTTCCAATAATGACACTTGGTCTCGGTTATGGATTTATGATATATCACTGAGAGAAACATGAATGAAATATTCTAAAATGCAGTTTAGGACGCATATCACTTCCCATGCTAACGTTAAGCCGGATTAATCTGATGAAATCAATGTCCGCCCCTTAGAATCCCCCCCCTCTCCCGCTCTCTCCCTCTCTCTCTCTCTCCCTCTCTCCCTCGTGCCTAGTCTCCTTTCAGTCTCTCTCTCTCCCTTTCGTTTCTCTATCTCTCTTCAGTCTTCCTCTTTCTCCACCGTTCTCTTTTTTTTTTCCATTCCCCCAACCCCCCTCTCCCCCCGTCTCTTCTTCTCTCTCTCTCTGTCTCTCTTTCTTTCTCCCGTCTCTTCTCTCTCTCTCTCACTCTTTCTCTCTCTCTCAGTCTCTTCTCTCTCTCTCGCCCCGGTCTCTTCTCTCGCTCCTGTCTCTTCTCTCTCTCTCGTCTCTTCTCTCTCTCTCTCTCTCTCTCGTCTTTCTCTCTCTATCTCACCTCTCTCTATCTCTTTCCCTCTCCCCCGTCTTTTCTCTGTCTGTCTGTCTCTCTCTCCAGTCTTTCTCTCTGTCTCTCTGTCTCACTTTCCGTGTCTCTCTCTCTAATTTACACTTTAAATACCCTGTCCTTCTCCTGAGTCTCTCAATAAAGAAATGAAGTGGAATCTCCGTAGACTCGGCCGATCGGGAGAAGATTGTCAAAGGAAGACGAATTACTACAACGAGAAGTTACGACAAATCTTCTTAGCGGCGGTGAAGAGTGAAAAACTCCAGACGATGCATCTTGATGGACTCATAAGAGAACTTTGGTTTTTAAATGGATTTCAATCTTGATATTATTAAGGACCCGTTGAACAATGCAGTGGTTTGTTTGCAGTCACGAATTCACTTTTTTTTTTTTTTTTTTTTTTTTAGGGCTTGTTGGTTTTTTTTTTTTTATCTGGGTTTGTATGCTGTGTATCTAATCATATATCTATCTGATCTATCTATCTATTATAATATAATATAATAATATATATGTATATATTATATATATATATATATATATATATAGATATATATATATATATATATATATATATATATATATATATAATATATATATATATGTGTGTGTGTGTGTGTGTGTGGTGTGTGTGCTTGTGTGTACATTATACACATATGCACACACAGATATATATATATATATATATATATATGTATATATATTATATATAATCCTCCTAAGAATTAAAAGACGAAATATTCAGAAACAGTTTACCCAGCGAGATATTACTTGCTTTCCAGCTATTCATTTGACCTAATGTCACTCCAGATCTAAAAGAGGAAAAAGGCGCATTTCACATTTCCGAAAATAATATCCTCACGGTTGCCTCGTTTCAGAACTTCGATGCTGCAACTTTTTTAAACTATTTTTTTATCGCAATATTTTTGCCGCCGGGCCATATATTTTACGGAAAATATCGGGAGGGGAAATGTTTAAGCTCCAGTATTCATAAAATATTATTTTACTCCCGTGGAATATTTACGATCAAGCGAAGAACAAAATTTTTTTTTATTTTCTTTTTTGTCTAGGTGGTCCCATCCAAACACCCCCCCCCCCCCCCCCCCCCCCCCCCCCCCCCCCTCCACCCCCCCCCCCCCCCCCCCCCCCCCCCCCCCCCCCCCCCCCCCCCCCCCCCCCCCCCCCCCCCATCCCAGCCAAGCACACTCTCTCCCCCACAACCACCCGACGCCCTACCCCTAATATCACTCACTCTTGACTGAATCTTCTCTTAAATAAAAACATGATTTTTCATAATTCAAGTGTATCTTTAAACAAAGAATTCAGGTTCAATGATAAAGTAATGGCACAAATGAAATTATATCGCATTACTTATGTCGCTGAAATAAAAAAAAAATAAAAATAGAAATTTATTAGATAATTCCTGCCATCTTCGTTCAAGAAAAGTTAATTTTAAAAAAAGGTTACGTCTTATTGGCAAATTAATTATTCAAAATATTTTCCCTTTTATATCCAAGCGAAGGTAATTTAGTCCCTCATACGAAACTGCCGAACTTTTAATAGTCTGAACACGCGGATTCTCTGGTATTTTTTCAATTCCTGTCAAAAGCTGATGCCCGTTGGCCAAAAGCTCTCTTCCATAATTGACTATAAAGTTCAGCGAGACAAAGATAGATATTGGGGAATTTTCGTCTCAAAATTGTATTTCTAATTTTTTATTTATCAGATCTAGTTTTGGGAATTCATTGTGGCTATTCTTCTTCTGCTAAATATTTATTGATTTGTAGTGTCTTTCTTTCTTTAATTTCTAAGGGGGTGGGATTCCCAAAATGTCTTTGTTACTACAAGGAAGAAAATTTGTTATATATATATATATATTATATATATATATATATATATATATATATACACATGTATAATACATTATAAGCACTACATATATGCACGTGTGTATATATGTATGAATACATGTATATATATATATATATATATATAATATATATACATAATATATATATATATATATATGATATATATATATATAATATATATATATATATATACATATATGTATATATATATATATATCTTATATATATATATATATATATATAATGCACACATATATATATACATATATATACACATACATGTATACACATACAGACTATATACATAACTATCATTAGGGCACGGATAAAATGGACTGGATAAGGACAATTATTCACCCGATGACGTTACTCACGAATAAACATGGACGGAGATATGATAACAAATTAATGATTCCTTCTGCTCAGCGGGATGTGAAGGATTACCTACTGCTGTAGGTGACAGGTGGGAGACACAGAAGACGGAAAGTCTGTCAGTCAAATTGGAATGGAAGCGGAATATGGGAGGAATAAGGCGGCGGCGGCGGATAAGGGAGATGCAATACAGATGGGGGATAGATGCGTTGAAGAAAGGTGAACTTGGAATGATAGACCATGATAAGGATGAACGAAAGAAAGTAAGGTATGCGTATGATAGGAGATTAAAAGCGTAACATGAAATGTATAATTTGATAAATGTAAAAAAAGGGACAATATAATAAAACAAGGCGTGATCTGACCTCCAGCTTGAGCTGGGCGATTACTAATATCTACGGTCAAATAGCACGTTGTTTCACCAACGAAAATTAAAATAATTACGCTATATTTTATTAAAATTAATTGATCTGAACTGTTTAACATGCATAATATTTATTCATTAAATTTTTATTCTAATATATAAATCATAAGTATCCTATCATAAAATTCCAGTATCTTCAACTCAACGCGAAACACCTTTTTTTAAAAAAAGAGACATTTTTATGCTTTTCCATAGGGCTTTTCTACCCTCCCCCCTCACCCACCCCAACAAGAACAATGAACAGGAACAAAAATGTAGTTTGTAGGCTTACTCCCCGAGTAAGCGAGACGGGGGGAAAATGATGAAGTTGGCACACTTACACATGATCCTCCACATACAAATATACTGCACGTACATACATTCATGAACTCCATTATTCCTTTTACAGGGAACTATGCTAATAGGATCACAAGGGTCGATTGAACTATAATCACTGAAGAGAGATTTCACCGTCGGATTACTTTGGGGATTTTGTTATGAAAACACGGCTTGACACTTCATTATAATTGCAATTAATACGCTCTCTAATGGCCGCCTGTTGTTATAAATGTTCCGGCTTAGAGAGATTTGTTGAATCGTGTTTTCCCAAACAACTTGTATCGGTGAAGAGGCGGGGTATTAGGCAACGCACACGCACACACAAACACACACATACTCATACATACATATATGTATAACTGGATCATGAAAATTTGGAACGGGATGTATATTATAAATAAAGGTAGACACCACGAAGGAAAGTGAAAGAAAAGGACCCTCGAGCCAAAAAATACCGCAGCACTTAAGTGTTTCACTTTCCTTCGTGGTTTCTACCTTTGTTTATACATACGTATATATATATATATAGTATATATATATATTATATATATAGATGTATGCATATATATATATATATATATATATATAGTATATCACTATATATATATATATATATATATACTATATTATATTCTATATATATATAATATATATATATATATATATATATATATATAGTATATATATATATATATATATATATATATATATATATATATATATATATATATACATACATATATGTTACAGGGAATATATGAAATAACAAATTCGTTTAAGAACATTTGAACTCAGAGGGCTACAAATAAACACGGTGAAACAGCGATTCATCTATAATATTTCGCCGTGTTTGGTACTAGTCCCTTGGGGGTCAAATGTATTTCGCCGTGTTTGGTACTAGTCCCTTGGGGGTCAAATGTATTTCGCCGTGTTTGGTAGGATAGAGTGGGGTAAAAGGCCTCCCCCTATTTTCTTGCTTGTTACATATCATAGCAACTTAGTCAGCTGATCTGTGCAGCAACACCTTCTGCCTGAAGCTTTCTATAACAAACAGCCAGGGAGAACTAGAATGGGACAAAGCCAGCACGCATTTTTTCTCTTTGGATATATTTCATGTAAGTATGCTTGCTATATCAGGGATATCCTGTGCGCACATCTTGTCAGGAAAGTCAGTACTTTAACTACAGTTACTTTAAATGAGAGCTAAGAAATATCTTGCAATGCAATCCAGACTTGAAAACTCAATTGAGGTACAGGTGGATTTAGTTTTCTTAAAAAATGGCAAGTGGGGTAAAAGGCCCACCACGCTTTGGGGCAAGAAGCCCAGGGGGCTTTTTACCCCATCTGATCAGTTGGACATGTAACCAGTGGTGAAAGAGGACAGACTACATCTTATTTGTGCAACGAATGCGGCTGGAGTTTGTCTTCCTCTTATGTTTATATTTGCCAGTAAAAGGATGACTTCACTACTTATGATCGGCAGCTCACCTGGATCAATTGCTAGATGCACAGCAAATGGATGGTCTAATGCAGATTGTTTCGTAGACTGGCTACATCACTTTGTTAAAATTGTTAAGCCAAGTCGAGCAGAAAAGCACATTACAATTCCAGATGGCCACCACAGTCACAGGACTTTAGCCAGAGAGAATGGAGTAATGTAAAGAAAATTAGTCTACCTTTTTTACTTGTGTCATTTTTGTTCTTATGTAAAACTTATCCATTATTTTTTTTATTTGTGTTATTCTTGGTGCTATATAAAGAAACTGAATTTATTTCTAATTGTGCTGTTACAGCTGTTATGTAGAGGAAGTGTCAATTTATTTCACAATTTTCCTAATTTCAGTTCCTATGAATACCGAAAAGTTCCTAGGTTTTACAAGAAACTAAGAACTCTAAGATTAATTTTTGTGTATTTTCCAACATTATTCTTGAATATTTTTGTGTGGAAGGTTGAATTTTTTATATTTAGCAAAAATAGGCGTCTACTTTTCAATTTAAACGGTATTTTCATGAAGTACCGCAATATCTTATAGGTATGGGGCAAAAAGCCCCCACCGTGGGCTTATTACCCCACCCATGGGGTAAAAGGCCCCCTTTGTTTTTTTTTTCAGGTCATGCTTTTGCTATCCTAAATTGCTTAGAAAAACAGGGGGGGGGGGCTTCTTTTTTTTTTTTTTTTTTTTTTTTTTTTTTTTTTTTTTTTTTCATGATTATAATCGTTGATACTCTAATAACAAAGCTTTCTAGAAATATCTCTGTTAGGTCAATAGCTGAAATACTGTAGACAATATAAGCATTTCTCCTTAAGGGGGGCTTCTTACCCCACTCTCTCCCCTACTAGTCCCTTGGGGGTCAAATGCATTTCGCTGTGTTTATTACTAGCCCCTGGGGGATCATATGGGCTTAGGGACATTTGATCCCCCAGGGGCTAGTACTAATCACGGCGAAATACATATAACTCCTCAGGGGCTGGTACTAAACACAGCGGAATACATTTGACTCCT
>NC_087206.1:5596867-5599367 GCF_015104395.2 Macrobrachium nipponense | reverse complement strand
CTCATACGGCGGGCGTTTACGAGTCTTGCAGACCATCTCAGACGGGGGCTGGTATCACTGGGAGCCACTTGATTGGCTTCTACCTGAGTGACGTCACCCCTGGTATTATTCTCATGTCCGGTGTTTGTTTCATGCGCGCTGGTACTTTCGTTGGGGGGGGGGGGGTGGGGGGGTGTCGTGTGTGTCCTCCTCACACACGTCCGTATCAGGAACGCTTCTTGGGTGGTATTAAGGGGAGGCTTTTGTTCGAGGATAAGGAGCGCTTCTAGGAGACGCAGACGTCGTGGATCAGGTGCTCTCCCGATGATCTTAATATTCCTGACGATGTCGTCTCTCGTGATGTCTTGCTGGTGTACTGCAAGGGCATGCTGCCTAATGGCGCCCTCCTGGGCGTGGCAGGAGGGCGCCATTAGGCAGCACGCCCTTGCAGTACACCAGCAAGACATCACGAGAGACGACATCGTCAGGAATATTAAGATCATCGGGAGAGCGCCTGATCCACGACGTCTGCGTCTCCTAGAAGCGCTCCTTATCCTCGAACAAAAGCCTCCCCTTAATACCACCCAAGAAGCGTTCCTGATACGGACGTGTGTGAGGAGGACCACACCCCTTCCCCCCCCAACCCCCCCCACCCCCACCCCCCAACGAAAGTACCAGCGCGCATGAAACAAACACCGACATGAGATTAATATCAGGGGTGACGTCACTCAGGTAGAAGCCAATCAAGTGGCTCCCAGTGATACCAGCCCCCGTCTGAGAAGGTCTGCAAGACTCGTAAACGCCCGCCGTATGAGTCACCTTCCCAGGAACCAATGAAAACCCGACCTGCCGGAGAGGTGCTCTGACCGTACTCAAGAGCCCGCAACATCACGATATAAGGAGATGGACTCGCCACTGGCATAAAGCCAGCTTAATCTTAAACAAACAACACTGGAATTTTACGGGCTGCTCTGTGAGCAAGAGCCCATGCTGACACAAGGTCAGCTTAATCAAAAACAACACTGGAATTCAGTCCCTCAGCAATTATCGCTTGATAATGTCCTGTGGATCAGGAGGAAACGTCGCGTTGGAGAGAGAGAGAGAGAGAGAGAGAGAGAGAGAGAGAGAATTGTATAAGCAATAATAAATCAAATGACTCAACCGAATTTTACCATGCCCTTTGGTGCGTTGCTCGCCAGTCTAAGCAACAACGAGAAAGCCGTCATCGGAAAGATAGAGGAGACTCTTTACAAGATTGATAGTGCTGAAGCAGCAGTCATTTTTAACAAAATGATAATAATAATAATAATAATAATAATAATAATAATAATAATAATAATAATAATAATAACCACATCATGATTGAACCCAGGTCTTCCAATTAGAAGGCAAGGGCGCTGCTGACTAAAATAATAATAATAATAATAATAATAATAATAATAATAATAATAATAATAATAATAATAATAACATCAAGCTGTATGGTAAGAGCATCAAGGAAATAGATACCCTAATCCAGACTTTAAGGATTGTATCTGGGGACATCAGGATGGAGTTTGGAATAGAAAAATGCGCCTTGGTCAACATACAAAAAGGGCAAGTAACAAGGACTGAAGGGATAAACCTACCAGATGGGAGCAACATCAAACACATAGATGAGACAGGATACAAATACCTGGGAATAATGGAAGGAGGGGATATAAAACACCAAGAGATGAAGGGCACGATCAGGAAAGAATATATGCAGAGACTCAAGGCGATACTCAAGTCAAAACTCAATGCCGGAAATATGATAAAAGCTATAAACACATGGGCAGTGCCAGTAATCAGATACAGCGCAGGAATAGTGGAATGGACGAAGGCAGAACTCCGCAACATAGACCAGAAAACTAGGAAACATATGGCAATACACAAAGCACTACACACAAGAGCAAATACGGACAGACTATACATAACACGAAAGGAAGGAGGGAGAGGACTACCAAGCATAGAGGACTGCGTCAACATCGAGAACAGAGCACTGGGGCAATATCTGAAAACCAGTGAAGACGAGTGGCTCAAGAGTGCATGGGCAGAAGGACTGATAAAAGTAGACGAAGACCCAGAGATATACAGAGACAGGAGAATGACAAACAGAACAGAGGAATGGCACAACAAACCAATGCACGGACAATACATGAGACAGACTAAAGAACTGGCCAGCGATGACACATGGCAATGGTTACAGAGGGGAGAGCTAAAGAAGGAAACTGAAGGAATGATAACAGCGGCACCAGATCAGGCCCTAAGAACCAGATATATCCAAAGAACGATAGATGGAAATAACATCTCTTCCATATGTAGGAAGTGCAATATGAAAAATGAGACCATAAACGACATAGCAAGCGAATGTCCGGCACTTGCACAGAACCAATACAAAAAGAGGCATGATTCAGTAGCAAAAGCCCTCCACTGGAGCCTGTGCAAGAAACATCAGCTACCTTGCAGTAATAAGAAAGGACTGATAGAAAACGATCAGGCA